>NC_057799.1:615207733-615507733 GCF_018294505.1 Triticum aestivum | reverse complement strand
CACATCTGCATAATCTGATTGTTTTTCTTCCGTTGCAACGCACGGTTATATTTTCTAGTTTCCTGTAATATACGGTACCGATCCTACCGGCAACGGGGCGAAGCCCGCACTGCCCGCAAGAGAGACACCGTCATCGTGCATGCCACGGGCACGATAGAACAGAAAATCCGTCAGTACCACCCGCTGGTGCCATGGGCCGTGGTAGCGTGCAACATAGAAGGGGAGTAATAGGCGCCGAAGCGCCGGCCTAGCAGTTCGGCCGGTCGCGCCCTAGCCGCCTGATCCAGTTCCTGATGTCGTTCGATCACAGCTCACTTCATCGTCTATCTCACGAAGCGCCTCGCAAACAAAAAAAGGACAGGGGAAAAATCCTCACGCGTGGATCGCGCTAATCGGCTACCTGGCTATAGCATCCCGTTCGCAGATCCACAGCTCGCGGCGTCACCGGTAGCGTCTTCCTCATCGTGTCGGTTGCAATCAATGGCGACCATGACGCATCCAAACGACGGTGGCAGCAAAAAATGGCACTGGTTCCAGCAAACCCAGAAACGATGGTAGCAAAATATACAAAATTGAACAATGTTAAAGCAAAACGAAAATGCCGGTGGTAGCAAATAATGAAGCTCGTTCCAGCAAACCAAAATGCCTACGGTAGCAAAAATACAAAATCGAGCGCTGGTTCTAGGAAACCCAAAGCGTCGGTGGTAACAAAAAGTGGTGCTGGTTCCAGCAAAAAAAATAAACGGTTGTAGCAAAAAAATGCAAAACTGGGTGGTTGCAGCTTTCCTGATTCGGCGCCGCGGTTCCAGCTCCGTGCAGAGGTGGTTGCAACTTTCAGCATCGATGGTTGCCGTGGCTGGCCTCGGAGAGCTCTAGCAGCGGTGACAGCAGTAGTAGCAGGGTGCTACGCCGGTTGCCGCATCACGCAAACTGTTTGTAGCATCGTGCGAGCCGGTGGTCGCAAGACGCCTTGCCGCTCGGAGCTTCTCTCATGGCCAGGGGCAGCTCATAGCAGCGCCCCCATGGCCTCGGCCTCGTAGCAGCACGCCTCACCCTGCGACCTCACTGCACCCTGCCACCGCTTCCAACGAAGATGCCCCTGAACGGGATGGGAAGGTGGGGATGGTGGCCCGAGAAGAGATGGTGGTGGGAGCCTGGGAGGAGCTCGGGCAAGGAAGACGATGGTGGGGAATTTGGTGGAGCGAGCGACATGATAAGGATGGTGGGGAATTTGGTAGTAGCAAACTGGATAAGGGACGCATCCGTGCAAAGAGATAAAGAAAGAGCGGTCCACAGCTAGCACGAGGCGACACGAACACGAGGCGACCGGCCCAATTTCTAGCCGGTCGTCCCGCGTTAAACGTTTCCCAACCAGGTTCCCAACATAGAAAGGGTAACGTTCAACTCAAAAAAAACATACAAAGGGTAACGGTGGGCTAGTAAGTACCAATTGAGATATAATCTCAGCACTAAAAAATCGCAGTTAATCATATTTATTAACTGCCTGAACTGATGTAGTTCATTAAAAGGGGATGTAGCTCAATGTAGAGAGCTAATCAATGTGGAATAGAGGCATGGGGTTCGATTCCTCGCATCTCCAACTGATTTTCCTATCGCTATTTTTTTCCCTGGGAAATTAAATCACCCAGCAGTGGAAAAAAAGCCATTATCGCGACGGGGCGTGCGCTGATTTCTTGGGCCCATAGTTAGGCCCAGCTAAACAAGTAGAGCCCAGCATCTTTGTTCGTTTTTGGTGACATTACTTTTATTTTTAGCTCGGCATTGCGTGTCCTATATAATGAATGAGATCTTCTTTTTTTCAGAACCATGAGTGAGATGTTTCTAGAATATATTTTTTGGAAAAGGAGGTTAAACCCCCGACCTTTGCATCAATCGATGCACACGGCCATCTTTATTCTAGAAAAAATATATGATGAATGAGATGTTCTCGAGGACACAATGTGGCGCTAGTAATATCTCCGACGTGGCCGACTGCATTTTTCTTTTGAAGAAAACGAAGCTTTTATATTGATAGAGTTTTTTTTTTGCGGGGTTATATTGATAGAGTTAACCTTGTTGTATAGGTGTTCATCATGTTCATTTCGCCGCATGAGTTCAGTCATGCATATAGTTAGGAGGTGCAGTCAGGTGGAGCTTCAGTTGAACGTGCAGGAGGTGAGATGTCGAGGCGTTGTGCGATGTGGCGCAAGATGAGATGCCATGGTACGTGAGCGTGGAGCCTGATGGTCTGTAGCACAAGTCTGGCCAAGTGATTCGGTCAAGTAGTGATAGATGCATGCGTTGAGATTGTTAGCTGCATGCACGTACTAGTATTTAGGATCCTAGAGAGATTCCAGGAGGAGGATAAGGTCATGGGTTGGTTCTGTTAGTACGTGAGAGTCTCTTGTACGTGGGCGTAGATGTAGGTAATTAGTTAGTCCATGCATTAGTTGAGTTAGTGGCCGAGTGTGGCTGCGGGGTCATGGCGTGAGTTGCATGGCAGAAGTGCCTAAACTTTGTGTATATATATAGTGCTTTCAGTAATGAGAAAAAAAGCTGAGAGGGCAGTGGCAAAATGTAGCCTTTATTGGGTGCAATAAGCCGCGGCGATGAGCTTGACACGACTCGTGCGTGTATGGGAACGCGCCGGGCGTGCTGAGCGCGTCGGGTCCGCGGTGGGGTAGCGCGCGTGTGTGTGTGGGTGCAGCATGGGCGTGTCTGTGCGGGTGTGCACCGTGTGCGTGAGTGTAGACACAGGCCATTGGCGAGCCGAGCGGGGTGCTCGCGTGCGATCTGTTGGAGGCCCGCCGCTGGCTCTGGGTTTAAAGCCCGTGCGGTGATCGCGGGTGTGAGGGGGGAGGGAGCGTGGGTTCGTGCCCAGTCGCTAGTTCTGGGTTTAAAGCCCACGCGGTGATCATTGTAATGGTGCACGGTGTGTTGAGTTCGAGCTCAAGGCAGAGGCGTTCGTGCGCCGGGAAAAACCTCGCCGTGTCCACTGTGTGCTCCTCTTCTTCCTCCTTCTTCTTCCTCGGGTTCTGGCAGAGAGAGAGAGAGAGAGAGAGAGCTAGGGAGGAGCTAGGAGGAGCTACGGTTTAGGGCGGCAACAACATTTGGCATCAGAACCTTGTTGCGGGAGGAGCTAGCCGGCGATGTCGCTCGTGCCGTACGCAGGCGGAGCGGGCAGCTCGCTGCCGCAGCCGGTGGCGATGCTCACCGGAGAGAACAACCTCGACGCGGACGGGCTGTGGGTGGCAGTGGTCGTGCCGGAGGAAGCGGCGGCGGCGGTGATCGCGAAGAAGGACAAGCCGGCGCAGGCGTATCTGCTCGGGGCGTTGGCAGAGGACCTGCTGCTGCAGGTGGCGTCCAAGAAGACAGCGGCGGAGGTCTGGGCCAGCCTGAAAGCTCAGTTCATTGGCGCGGATCGAGTTCTGGCGGCGCGGCTGGGCACGCTCCGCGGTGAATTTGAGCTGTTGCGCATGGCGGACGGCGACACGCTGGATGGGTTCGCTGGCAAGCTCGGTGGCATGGCGGTGTCACGCCCAATATGCGACCCTATCCGAGAGGAACTCGAGGTCCCACCAAGGATAGACCCGCATATTGAAACTCTTTTGCAAGGTGGATATTATTACATCAACATTACATAATAGATGGGGAAACATACAAAAGGCACAGACGCCCCAAGAATACATCAATACATCATACATAAGATCAACATCCGACTACGGATGAAACACAAATAGAAACTCAAACGACATCCACCCTGCTAGCCCAGGCTGCCGACCTGGAACCTATCCCCTGATCGAAGAAGAAGCAGAAGAAGAACTCCAAAACAAGTAACATCGCTCTCGCGTCATGATCATCGCAAAACCTGTACCTGCAACTGTTGTTGTAGTAATCTGTGAGCCACGAGGACTCAGCAATCCCATTACCATGGGTATCAAGACTAGCAAAGCTTAATGGGTATGAAAAGGATAAGTGGTGAGGTTGCAGCAGCGACTAAGCATGTATGGTGGCTAACATACGCAAATAAGAGCGAGAAGAGAACAACGAAACGGTCGTCAAACTAGCAATGATCAAGAAGTGATCCTGAACTCCTACTTACGTCAAACATAACCCAAAAACCGTGTTCACTTCCCGGACTCCGCCGAAAAGAGACCATCACGGTTACACACGCGGTTGATGCGTTTTATTTAAATCAAGTGTCAAGTTCTCTGCAACCGGACATTAACAAATTCCCATCTGCCACATAACCGCGGGCACGGCTCTCGAAAGTTTAAACCCTGCAGGGGTGTCCCAACTTACCCCATTATAAGCTCTCACGGTCAACGAAGGATATTCCTTCTCCCGGGAAGACCTGATCAGTCTCGGAATCCCGGTTACAAGACATTTCGACAATGGTAAAACAAGACCAGCAAAGCCGCCCGAATGTGCCTACAAATCCTGATAGGAGCTGCACATATCTCGTTCTCAGGGCACACCGGATTGTCCAAACTTCCGGTAGGCCAGCCCAGAGTTGCCCCTGGTGGCCACCGACGGCTGACAGGTTGGACCAATACTCAGAGGAGCACTGTCCCGGGGGGTTAAAATAAAGATGACCCTCGGGAGCGCGACTCCCTAGGGAAAAGAAATAGGTGATAGGCAAATGGTAAAACCAAGGTTGGGCCTTGCTGGAGGAGTTTTATTCAAAGCGAACTGTCAAGGGGTTCCCATAACACCCAACCGCGTTAGGAACGCAAAATCAAGGAACATAACACCGGTATGACAGATACTAGGGCGGCAAGAGTGGAACAAAACACCAGGCATAAGGCCGAGCCTTCCACCCTTTACTAAGTATATAGATGCATTAATTAAATAAGAGATATTGTGATATCCCAACATAAACATAATCCAACATGGAGCAAACTTCATCTTCACCTGCAACTAACAACGCTATAAGAGGGGCTGAGCAAAAGCGGTAACATAGCCAAACAGCGGTTTGCTAGGAAGGGTGACAAAGGTTAGAGGTTCATGGCATTTTGGGAGGCTTGAAATGTTGGGGAACGTAGTAATTTCCAAAATTTTCCTACGCACACGCAAGATCATGGTGATGCATAGCAACGAGAGGGGAGAGTGTTGTCCACGTACCCTCGTAGACCGACAGCGGAAGCGTTATCACAACGCGGTTGATGTAGTCGTACGTCTTCACGATCCGACCGATCAAGTACCGAACGTACGACACCTCCGAGTTCTACACACGTTCAGCTCGATGACGTCCCTCGAACTCCGATCCAGCCAAGTGTTGAGGGAGAGTTTCGTCAGCACGACGGCGTGGTGACGATGATGATGTTCCACCGACGCAAGGCTTCGCCTAAGCTCTGCAACGGTATTATCGAGGTGTAATATGGTGGAGGGGGGCACCGCACACGGCTAAGAGATCTCAAGGATCAATTGTTGTCTCTGGGGCGCCCCCCTGCCCCCGTATATAAAGGAGCAAGGGGGAGGCAGCCGGCCAAGGGGAGAGGCGCGCCATAGGGGGGAGTCCTACTCCCACCGGGAGTAGGACTCCTCCTTTCCTTGTGGGAGTAGGAGAAGGGAAGGGGGAAGGAGAAAGAAGGAAGGGTGCGCCCCCCTTCCCTAGTCCAATTCGGACCAGACCATGGGGAGGGGTTGCGGCCACCTTTTGAGTCCTTTCTCTCATTTCCCGTATGGCCCATTAAGGCCCAATACGAATTCCCGTAACTCTCCGGTACTCCGAAAAATACCCGAATCACTCGGAACCTTTCCGAAGTCCGAATATAGTCGTCCAATATATCAATTTTTACGTCTCGACCATTTCGAGACTCCTCGTCATATCCCCGATCTCATCCGGGACTCCGAACACCTTCGGTACATCAAAACTCAATAAAACTGTCATCATAACGTTAAGCGTGCGGACCCTACGGGTTCGAGAACTATGTAGACATGACCGAGACACGTCTCCGGTCAATAACCAATAGCGGGACCTGGATGCCCATATTGGCTCCCACATATTCTACGAAGATCTTTATCGGTCAGACCGCATAACAACATACGTTGTTCCCTTTGTCACCGGTATGTTACTTGCCCGAGATTTGATCGTCGGTATCTCGATACCTAGTTCAATCTCGTTACCGGCAAGTCTCTTTACTCGTTCCGTAACACATCATCCCGCAACTAACTCATTAGTCACAATGCTTGCAAGGCTTATAGTGATGTGCATTACCGAGTGGGCCCAGAGATACCTCTCCGACAATTGGAGTGACAAATCCTAATCTCGAAATACGCCAACCCAACAAGTACCTTTGAAGACACCTGTAGAGCACCTTTATAATCACCCATTTACGTTGTGACGTTTGGTAGCACACAAAGTGTTCCTCCGGTAAACGGGAGTTGCATAATCTCATAGTCATAGGAACATGTATAAGTCATGAAGAAAGCAATAGCATCATACTAAACGATCGAGTGCTAAGCTAACGGAATGGGTCAAGTCAATCACATCATTCTCCTAATGAGGTGATCTCGTTAATCAAATGACAACTTATGTCTATGGCTAGGAAACATAACCATCTTTGATTAACGAGCTAGTCAAGTAGAGGCATACTAGTGACACTCTGTTTGTCTATATATCCACACATGTATTATGTTTCCGGTTAATACAATTCTAGCATGAATAATAAACATTTATCATGATACAAGGAAATAAATAATACTTTATTATTTCCTCTAGGGCATATTTCCTTCAGTCTCCCACTTGCACTAGAGTCAATAATCTAGATTACACAGTAATGATTCTTACACCCATGGAGCCTTGGTGCTGATCATGTTTTGCTCGTGGAAGAGGCTTAGTCAACGGGTCTGCAACATTCAGATCCGTATGTATCTTGCAAATTTCTATGTCTCCCACCTGGACTAAATCCCGGATGGAATTGAAGCGTCTTTTGATGTGCTTGGTTTTCTTGTGAAATCTGGATTACTTTGCCAAGGCAATTGCTCGAGTATTGTCACAAAAGATTTTCATAGGACCCGATGCACTAGGTATGACACCTAGATCGGATATGAACTCCTTCATCCAGACTCCTTCATTTGCTGCTTCCGAAGCAGCTATGTACTCCGCTTCACATGTAGATCCCGCCACGACGCTTTGTTTAGAACTGCACCAACTGACAGCTCCACCGTTCAATCTAAATACGTATCCGGTTTGCGATTTAGAATCGTCCGGATCAGTGTCAAAGCTTGCATCAACATAACCATTTACGATCAGCTCTTTGTCACCTCCATATACGAGAAACATATCCTTAGTCCTTTTCAGGTATTTCAGGATGTTCTTGACCGTTGTCCAGTGATCCACTCCTGGATTACTTTGGTACCTTCCTGCTAGACTTATAGCAAGGCATACATCAGCTCTGGTACACAGCATTGCATACATGATAGAGCCTATGGCTGAAGCATAGGGGACATCTTTCATCTTCTCTCTATCTTCTGCAGTGGTCGGGCATTGAGTCTTACTCAACTTCACACCTTGCAACACAGGCAAGAATCCTTTCTTTGCTTGATCCATTTTGAACTTCTTCAAAAACTTTGTCAAGGTATGTGCTTCGTGAAAGTCCAATTAAGCGTCTTGATCTATCTCTATAGATCTTGATGCCCAATATATACGCAGCTTCACCGAGGTCTTTCATTGAAAAACTCTTATTCAAGTATCCCTTTATGCTATCCAGAAATTCTATATCATTTCCAATCAGTAATATGTCATCCACATATAATATCAGAAATGCTACAGAGCTCCCACTCACTTTCTTGTAAATACAGGCTTCTCCAAAAGTCTGTATAAAATCAAATGCTTTGATCACACTATCAAAGCGTTTATTCCAACTCCGAGAGGCTTGCACCAGTCCATAAATGGATCGCTGGAGCTTGCACACTTTGTTAGCTCCCTTTGGATCGACAAAACCTTCTGGTTGCATCATATACAACTCTTCTTCCAGAAATCCATTCAGGAATGCAGTTTTGACATCCATTTGCCAAATTTCATAATCATAAAATGCGGCAATTGCTAACATGATTCAGACAGACTTAAGCATCGCTACGGGTGAGAAGGTCTCATCGTAGTCAATCCCTTGAACTTGTCGAAAACCTTTCGCAACAAGTCGAGCTTTATAGACAGTAACATTAGCATCAGCGTCAGTCTTCTTCTTGAAGATCCATTTATTTTCAATGGCTTGCCGATCATTGGGCAAGTCAACCAAAGTCCATACTTTGTTCTCATACATGGATCCCATCTCAGATTTCATGGCCTCAAGCCATTTTGCGGAATCTGGGCTCACCACCGCTTCTTCATAGTTCGTAGGTTCGTCATGGTCTAGTAACATAACTTCCAGAACAGGATTACCATACCACTCTGGTGCGGATCTTACTCTGGTTGATCTACGAGGTTCAGTAATAACTTGATCTGAAGTTTCATGATCATCATCATTAACTTCCTCACTAATTGGTGTAGGTGTCACAGGAACAGATTTCCGTGATGAACTACTTTCCAATAAGGGAGCAGGTACAGTTACCTCATCAAGTTCTACTTTCCTCCCACTCACTTCTTTCGAGAGAAACTCCTTCTCTAGAAAGGATCCATACTAAGCAACGAATGTCTTGCCTTCGGATCTGTGATAGAAGGTGTACCCAACTGTCTCCTTTGGGTATCCTATGAAGACACATTTCTCCGATTTGGGTTTGAACTTATCAGGATGAAACTTTTTCACATAAGCATCGCAACCCCAAACTTTAAGAAACGACAACTTTGGTTTCTTGCCAAACCACAGTTCATAAGGCGTCGTCTCATCGGATTTTGATGGTGCCCTATTTAACGTGAATGTAGCTGTCTCTAATGCATAACCCCAAAACGATAGTGGTAAATTGGTAAGAGACATCATAGATTGCACTATATCCAATAAAGTACGTTTATGACGTTCGGACACACCATCATGCTGTGGTGTTCCAGGTGGCGTGAGTAGTGAAACTATTTCACATTGTTCTAACTGAAGGCCAAACTCGTAACTAAAATACTCTTCTCCACGATCAAACCGTAGAAACTTTATTTTCTTGTTACGATGATTTTCGCTTCACTCTGAAATTATATGAACTTTTCAAATGTTTCAGACTTCTGTTTCATTAAGTAGATATACCCATATCTGCTCAAATCATCTGTGAAGGTCAGAAATTAATGATACTCGCTACGAGCCTCAACACTCATCGGATCGCATACATCAGTATGTATGATTTCCAACAAATCTGTTGCTCTCTCCATAGTTCCGGAGAACGGCGTTTTAGTCATCTTGCCCATGAGGCATGGTTCGCAAGCATCAAGTGATTCATAATCAATTGATTCCAAAATCCCATCAGTATGGAGTTTCTTCATGCGCTTTACACCAATATGACCTAAACGGCAGTGCCACAAATAAGTTGCACTATCATTATTAACTTTGCATCTTTTGGCTTCAATATTATGAATATGTGCATCACTACGATCGAGATCCAACAAACCAATTTCATTGGTGTGTATGACCATAGAAGGTTTTTTATTCATGTAAACAGAACAACAATTGTTCTCTAACTTAAATGAATAACCGTATTGCAATAAACATGATCAAATCATATTCATGCTCAACGCAAACACCAAATAACACTTATTTAGTTTCAACACTAATCCCGAAAGTACAGGGAGTGTGCGATGATGATCATATCAATCTTGGAACTACTTCCAACACACATCGTCACCTCGCCTTTTACTAGTCTCTGTTTATTCTGCAACTCCCATTTCAAGTTACTACTCTTAGCAACTGAACCAGTATAAAATACCGAGGGGTTGCTATAAACACTAGTAAAGTACACATCAATAACATGTATATCCAATATACCTTTGTTCACTTTGCCATCCTTCTTATCCACCAAATATTTGGGGTAGTTCCGCTTCCAGTGACCAGTCCCTTTGCAGTAGAAGCACTTAGTCTCAGGCTTAGGACCAGACTTAGGCTTCTTCGCTTGAGCAGCAACTTGCTTGCCGTTCTTCTTAAAGTTCCCCTTCTATCCCTTTGCCCTTTTCTTGAAACTAGTGGTCTCGTCAACCATCAACACTTGAAGTGCTCTCGTCAACCATCAACACTTGATGTTTTTCTTGATTTCTACCTTCATCGATTTCAGCATCACGAAGAGCTCGGGAATTACTTTCGTCATCCCTTGCATACTATAGTTCATCACGAAGTTCTATTAACTTGGTGATGGTGACTAGAGAATTCTGTCAATCACTATTTTATCTGGAAGATAAACTCCCACTTGATTCAAGCGATTGTAGTACCCAGACAATCTGAGCACATGCTCACTAGTTGAGCAATTCTCCTCCATCTATAAGCTATAGAACTTGTTGAAGACTTCATATCTCTCAACTCGGGTATTTGCTTGAAATATTAACTTCAACTCCTGGAACATCTGATATGGTCCATGACGTTCAAAACGTCTTTGAAGTCCCGATTCTAAGCCGTTAAGCATGCACTAAACTATCAAGTACTCATCATATTGAGCTAGCCAAACGTTCATAACGTCTGCCTCTGCTCCTGCAATTGGTTTGTCACCTAGCGGTGCATCAAGGACATAATTTTTCTGTGCAGCAATGAGGATAATCCTCAGATCACGGATCCAATCCGCATCTTTGCTACTAACATCTTTCAACTTTGCTTTCTCAAGAAACGCATTAAAATTCAACGGAACAACAGCACGGGCCATCTATCTACAATTAACATAGACAAGCAAAATACTATCAGGTACTAAGTTCATGATAAATTCAAGTTCAATTGATCATATTACTTAAGAACTCCCACTTAGATAGACATCCCTCTAATCCTCTAAGTGATCACGTGATCCATATCAACTAAACCATGTCCGATCATCACGTGAGATGGAGTAGTTTCAATGGTGAACATCACTATGTTGATCATATCTACTATATGATTCACGCTCGACCTTTCGGTCTCCGTGTTCCGAGGCCATATCTGTTATATGCTAGGCTCGTCAAGTTTAACCTGAGTATTCCGCGTGTGCAACTGTTTTTCACCCGTTGTATTTGAACGTAGAGCCTATCACACCCGATCATCACGTGGTGTCTCAGCACGAAGAACTTTCACAACGGTGCATACTCAGGGAGAACACTTATACTTTGATAATTTAGTGAAGGATCATCTTATAATGCTACCGTCAAACAAAGCAAGATAAGATGCATAAAGGATTAACATCACATGCAATCAATATAAGTGATATGATATGGCCATCATCATCTTGTGCTTGTGATCTCCATCTCCGAAGCACCGTCATGATCACCATCGTTACCGGCGCGACACCTTGATCTCCATCGTAGTATCGTTGTCGTCTCGCCAACTTATTGCTTTTACGACTATCGCTACCGCTTAGTGATAAAGTAAAACTATTACATGGCGATTGCATTTCATACAATAAAGCGACAACCATATGGCTCCTGCCAGTTGCCGATAACTCGGTTACAAAACATGATCATCTCATACAACAAATTATATCACATCATGTCTTGACCATATCACATCACAACATGCCCTGCAAAAACAAGTTAGACGTCCTCTATTTTGTTGTTGCAAGTTTTACGTGGCTGCTACGGGCTTAGCAAGAACTGTTCTTACCTACGCATCAAAACCACAACGGTAGTTTGTCAAGTTGGTGCTGTTTTAACCTTCGCAAGGATCGGGCGTAGCCACACTCGGTTCAACTAAAGTGAGAGAGACAGACACCCGCCGGTCACCTTTAAGCAACGAGTGCTCGCAACGGTGAAACCAGTCTCGCGTAAGCGTACGCGTAATGTCGGTCCGGCCGCTTCATCTCACAATACCGCTGAACCAAAGTATGACATGCTGGTAAGCAGTATGACTTATATCGCCCACAACTCAATTGTGTTCTACTCGTGCATAGCATCAACGCATAAAACCAGGCTCGGATGCCACTGTTGAGGAACGTAGTAATTTCCAAAATTTTCCTATGCACACGCAAGATCATGGTGATGCATAGCAACGAGAGGGGAGAGTGTTGTCCACGTACCCTCGTAGACCGACAGCGGAAGCGTTATCACAACGTGGTTGATGTAGTCGTACGTCTTCACGATCTGACCGATCAAGTACCGAACGTACGGCACCTCCGAGTTCTTCACACGTTCAGCTCGATGACGTCCCTCGAACTCCGATCCAGCCGAGTGTTGAGGGAGAGTTTCGTCAGCACGACGGCGTGGTGACGATGATGATGTTCCACCGACGCAGGGCTTCGCCTAAGCTCTGCAACGGTATTATCGAGGTGTAATATGGTGGAGGGGGGCACCGCACACGGCTAAGAGATCTCAAGGATCAATTGTTGTCTCTGGGGTGCCCCCCTGCCCCCGTATATAAAGGAGCAAGGGGGAGGCAGCCGGCCAAGGGGAGAGGCGCGCCATAGGGGGGAGTCCTACTCCCACCGTGAGTAGGACTCCTCCTTTCCTTGTGGGAGTAGGAGAAGGGAAGGGGGAAGGAGAAAGAAGGAAGGGTGCGCCCCCCTTCCCTAGTCCAATTCGGACCAGACCATGGGGAGGGGTGCGGCCACCTTTTGAGTCCTTTCTCTCCTTTCCCGTATGGCCCATTAAGGCCCAATACGAATTCCCGTAACTCTCCGGTACTCCGAAAAATACCCGAATCACTCGGAACCTTTCCGAAGTCCGAATATAGTCGTCCAATATATCGATTTTTACGTCTCGACCATTTCGAGACTCCTCGTCATATCCCCGATCTCATCCGGGACTCCGAACTCCTTCGGTACATCAAAACTCAATAAAACTGTCATCATAACGTTAAGCGTGCGGACCCTACGGGTTCGAGAACTATGTAGACATGACCGAGACACGTCTCCGGTCAATAACCAATAGCGGGACCTGGATGCCCATATTGGCTCCCACATATTCTACGAAGATCTTTATCGGTCAGACCGCATAACAACATACGTTGTTCCCTTTGTCACCGGTATGTTACTTGCCCGAGATTTGATCGTCGGTATCTCGATACCTAGTTCAATCTCGTTACCGGCAAGTCTCTTTACTCGTTCCGTAACACATCATCCCGCAACTAACTCATTAGTCACAATGCTTGCAAGGCTTATAGTGATGTGCATTACCGAGTGGGCCCAGAGATACCTCTCCGACAATTGGAGTGACAAATCCTAATCTCGAAATACGCCAACCCAACAAGTACCTTTGAAGACACCTGTAGAGCACCTTTATAATCACCCATTTACGTTGTGACATTTGGTAGCACGCAAAGTGTTCCTCCGGTAAACAGGAGTTGCATAATCTCATAGTCATAGGAACATGTATAAGTCATGAAGAAAGCAATAGCATCATACTAAACAATTGAGTACTAAGCTAACGGAATGGGTCAAGTCAATCACGTCATTCTCCTAATGAGGTGATCTCGTTAATCAAATGACAACTTATGTCTATGGCTAGGAAACATAACCATCTTTGATTAACGAGCTAGTCAAGTAGAGGCATACTAGTGACACTCTGTTTGTCTATATATTCACACATGTATTATGTTTCCGGTTAATACAATTCTAGCATGAATAATAAACATTTATCATGATACAAGGAAATAAATAATACTTTATTATTGCCTCTAGGGCATATTTCCTTCATGAAAAGCAAGTGATAGGTAGCGTAGCATAGCGATAGAACGAAGCAACTAGCATAGCAATGATAGTAGTGAGATCCAGGGTAACGGTCATCTTGCCTGAAATCCCGCTAGGAAGAAGAACAAGTCCATGAAGAACATGAAGCCACGAAGACGAACCAAGCGTAGACGAACGAATCCTCACGATCGCAACGAAACGGGAACTATCGAGAAGAAGCACACAACATGGTAAACACACCACACATGAACAAGGCATGATGCTCAACCAAGTATGATGCATGACAAGGCTACATGAAGCTACTCATGGCAAGAGATGATGCATACAAGAACAACACATCAAATCAAGTTTAAATGAGGCCGGAAACAACATATAACAATTCTGGTAAGTCCTCATATGCAAATTTCGAAATTGGTCCAGATCTGAATAAGCCTTATGTTCAAGTTGTTAAACAGCAAGTTAAGATGCACCAAGATGATCTACATGAAATTGTAGTCAAGTTACATATAAAGTTCATTTAGTTTGGAGCTACGGCCTCTAGAAGATATGAGCAAAACAAGTTAAACATGACATTGATGCAAAATGCATTCAAACATCAAGAAAACACACTCAAAACATGGATGCAACAAGGTAACATGAAAATACATGCAAAACTAAGCAAGTTTCATATAGAGCACACTCAAAGCGGAGCAACGGCTCAACACATACATATGAAACAAGGTTAAAGGACAAGCTGTTCAAAACAGCAACTAGGCAACTTGAAAGTATCAAAACAACATGCTACAGCATGTCAACATGAAAACAAATCACATGGACGTGATTTACAGGTAAAGCATGACAAAATATGAACACTGAGCTATCTCCAAAACCCACTAGAACATGTTCGAAAGGACATGACAAGATTGCAATTAATAACAGTTTCACAGACTTGGCAGAAATTACTGGACATGGCAGAAATAACATCAGGTTGCAATGTTTAGAGCTAGCAAACAACATGTTACAGCAAGCTATCATGGCAAAACAGAGCATGGCATGCTAATACTAAAGACAAAGTACAAAACTCCCTTAATAAACATATTCCAAAGATCAACAGGAAAGATGGTAGGATCCATGCAAACATGGCAAATGATATGACAGATTCAGACTTGGTGAAAATAACAGCACATGGCAGGAACAACGATAAGTAGGCATGTTGGTGAGCTCGTACAACTCACCTTAAAGCAAAACATGGCATGACAAGGTAACCAATAGTAAGAAAACACATTTATGCAGCTATACATGGCAATACCATAGTCATAGGGTGCATGGATCACTAGCAAAACACATGGCAAAACGGAACTTAAAGTTAACAGGCTGACAGCAACATTATTTAGCAATTTGAGAGTAAGATTACAACAAGCTACAACAGGCCATGAATACAAACAAGGGCATGGATGGACAGAGCATAACATGCATATCAAAGCATCCTTAGTGATCATCTCCAGATTATGCATGGAACTCATGGTAGCAGCAATGGCAACATAGAAACAAAATATGACAGACTCAGACTTAGCAGAAATGACTAAGTCACAGAAATCAGCAACATCATGGAGGCTACTTTGCATGCTTGTGGTAGGCTTGATAAGAAAGTGGTAAGCAAGTGGTAGGTAACGCGGCATAGCGATAACATCGAGGCATCAGAAAGAAAGAATCCACAGTTTATTGTCTTAATTTTTATTCTTTTTCTATATGAATACTATAGATTCTATTAATACCTAGATTAGCATAGCAATGATAGTAATGAGATCCAAGGTGACGGTCATCTTGCCTGAAATCCCGCAAGGAAGAAGAACGAGACCATGAAGAAGATGAAGCCACGAAGACGAACCAAGCGTAGTCGAATGAATCCTCACGATCGCAACGAAACGGGAACTAACGAGGAGAAGCACAACCGGAAAGAAGCAAACAACAAGGTAAACACACAACACATAACAAGGCATGATGCTCAACCAAGTATGATGCATGATAAGGCTACATGAAGCTACTCATGGCAAGAGATGATGCATACAAGAGCAACACATCAAAGCAAGTTTAAATGAAGCCGGAGGCAACATATAACAATTCCAGTAAGTCCCCATATGCCAATTTTGGAATCGGTCCAGATCTGATTAGAACACAATGTTGAAGTTGTTAAACAGCAAGTTAAGATTCACCAAGATGATCTACACGAAATTCTAGTCAAGTTACATATAAAGTTCATTTAGTTTGGAGCTACGGCCTAGAAGATATGAGAAAAACAAGTTAAACATGGCATTGATGCAAAATGCATTCAAACATCAAGCAAACACCTCAAAACAAGGATGCAACATGATAATATGAAACTACATACAATTCTAAGCAAGTTTCATATAGAGCATGCTCAAAACGGAGCAACGGTGCAACACATACACTCCAAAAAAGATATAACAACAATCTGTCCATAACAGCAACTAGGCATCTTGCAAGCATCAAAACAACATGCTACAGCACCCCAGCATGAAAACAAAAGGCATGGTAAGAACATGTTCGAAATGCCAAATGATATCAATTTATAAGCATCTTACAGGTAAAGCATTACAAAACATGAACACTGAGCTATCTCCAGAAACCACTAGAACATGTTCGAAAGGACATGACAAGATTGCAATTAATAACAGTTTCACAGACTTAGCAGAAATTACTGGACATGACACAAATACCATCAGGTTGCAATGTTTAGAGCTAGCAAACAACATGTTACAGCAAGCTATCATGGCAAAACAGAGCATGGCATGCTAATACTAAAGACAAAGAACAAAACTCCCTTACTGAACATATTCCAAAGATCAACAGAAAAGATGGTAGGATCCATGCAAACATGGCAAATGATATGACAGATTCACACTTGGTGAAAATAACAGCACATGGCAGGAACAACGATAAGTAGGCATGTTGGTGAGCTTGTAAAACTCACCCCAAAGCAAAACATGGCATGACAAGGTAACCAACAGTAAGAAAACACATTTATGTAGCTATACATGGCAATACCATAGTCATAGGGTGCATGGATCACTAGTAAAACACATGGCAAAACTGAATTTAAAGTTAATAGGCTGACAGCAACATTATTTAGCAATTTGAGAGAAAGATTACAACAAGCTAAAGCAGGCTATAAATGCAAGCAAGGGCATGGATGGACAGAGCATAACATGCATATCAAAACATCCTTAGTGATCATCTCCAGATTATGCATGGAACTCATGGTAGCAGCATGGCAACATAGCAACAAAATATGACAGACTCAGACTTGGCAGAAATGACCAAGTCACAGAACTCAGCAACATCATGGAGGCTACTTTGCATGCTTGTGCTAGTCACCACATAGATCACAAAAATACAAGACAAGAACCCCTGTAAAGATGGTATGATGTAGTACAAAACACATGTAGAGCTCATGCTCATAGGATGCACACACGAAATGCAATGAAAATAACAAATCAGCAAGTTCTGTAAACAGACAGCAGTTAACATCATATAGCACTCTTGCAACGATGATTAGGGAATCAAGATGAACTCAAACAAGCATGGCACAGTATAACAAAGTGAAGCATCTCACAATGAACATTATGACATGTCACACACACAAAACGGAGCAGTACACATGAAGCTATGGCATGTCAACGTATGCAACATGCTGATAAAAACCTGGGACTTAGAGAAAATTATACCCCGCGGAAAACTGGACGAGGAGGTACGGGATGCAGAGATCCGGGGTCGGGGACGCGCGTTTGGTTCGGGGGAGTGGTGGATCTCGTCCCACTCCCCAATCCGGCGACTCCGGTGAGGCGGCAGGCTGCTGGCGCCGGCGGGTGGCGGGGCGGCGAGGTGACGACGGGACGACGCGGGTCCGGCGGGGCTCGGGCGCGGGACGGGGTCGGGCGCGGAGGCGCCGGCGGGGTTCCGGTGAGGTCGGTGGAGCGAGCGGCGGGCGTCGTGTGGCGGGGTCACCGGCGGGGCACAGGCGGCTCCGGCGTGGAGCGCGGCAGCGGAGGGGCCAGTCGGGCGGTGGCGCCCGGGCGACAGGCGGCGGAGACGGGAGCGGGGGCCGGCGGCGGGCCTGGCTGGCCGCGGGACAAGTGGGTGCGGGCGCGGTGACGTGGCGAGGCGCGGTTGGGCGCGGGAGGTGGCGGCGCTGATGTGGCGGCCTCCGATTGGTCGGAGCGAGGTGGCCGGTGGACGTGTTCGGCGGCGTGGAGGAGCGGGGCTAGGTTTCGTCTGCGATTTGGAAAGGGGGTGCACATATTTATAGGTAGAGGGAGCTAGGAGAGTCCAAATGGGGTGCGGTTTTCGCCCACACGATCGTGATCGAACGGCGGAGAGTATGGAGGGGGTTTTGCTGGGTTAGTGGGCTGATTTGGAGGGTTATTGGGCTGCAAGACAAAAGGGGCTTTCGGGGTACGCGGTTAACCGTTGGGGCATCAAACGACCTCCAAATGGAACGAAATTTGACGGGCGGTCTATCGGTGATATACCAAGGCCACTCAGCAAATCTCGGCCCATTCCGAGAACATTTTTCTCCCGCTCACGAAACAAGGTCTGAGAGGGGCGACGGGCGCGTGTGGGAGTGTCGGATCTCAGAAAGGACAACGGAGAGAACCGGCGGAACCCGAACGGATGCAAGTTTTGAGAAACATGCAGATGAAATGCAGATGATGCATGGCAAAATGCAACGCGCAAACAAATGACAAGGCAATGACGGCGAATAACTAGAAGACACCTGGCGCATCGGATCCGGGGCGTTACAACACTCCTCCACTAACAAGAGATCTCGTCCCGAGATCTTAGGAACGAGACGGGAGAAAAGAGGACGAGGTGAAACAAGGACGGACGAGAGAAGATGAACAAGATCGAGAGCACTCAGGTAGAAAAGAGGAATGACGATTATGACGGGAATCAAAAGCTCAACGAACAAGATAGACTCTGAAAGCGCTCCAGTTAGAACAAGCTAGAAAAAGGAATAAGGATGACAGAATTTGGGCAACACTCCGGCTGAACATTAAAAGATTAGAACAAGAACTTGAGAAGATGGAATGATACTTGACGAGAGGAACAACACAATGCCTCCGGAATACTTGAAAGATTGGAATGAGAAGAACAAGGAAGAAGATGACAACTTCTACCACGAATGAAATAGAAAGCAACCTTAGAAGGAAGGATTGAACGAAGTTGTTGTAAATTCAACAACAAAAGAATAAGCTTGTTGTGGACTTATGGATAACATCTCAGAATTACGGGGTGATAACCGACCACAAACGGAAATGGTTGAAATAGCTGAGAAGGACGAAGAAATGCAAAACTCCACTTTCAAAAGAATACGGAGAATTAATTGCACTTTGAGAAACAAGAAGGAAAGATACTTGAGCTCCCACTAGAATCTTGATGAACACTTGAAGAATGAATTAAATACTGACGAACCACCGTGAAGATCTCCGGTAACAAAAGGATGACGAGATATAATTGAAGGATGAAAGGGGTAAGATTAGAGCGTTGTTATGATTTAGATGGGGCTTCGCGTCGAGACAAGCGAGAAGCTTGGCACTCCGGAAAATAAAAGATGAAGACACTTTGAACCGAGAATGTATTAAGATGAACAAATTCCGAAAGGAAGAGATTAATCCACTTGAAGAAAAAAAGAATAAGAATTATAATATGCCTATCCTCCATCAATTATATTGATGAGAGCAATAGATCGCATACAACTTATCCGCGTTTAAAAGGATTAAGGGGGGATATAGTGCCAAATTTGGGAAAATATTCATGATCCACCGGTATAATTGGGAATAACGAATTAATAGATATGATAAGAGCGGAAAGGAATCTCTCAATGAACCACCGTAAGAATTCAAACTTGAATGACGAAAAGGAATGAATCACTGGGAAGAATTAGAAAAGCACGAAGACACTTGAGGGAATTTGATACCACGGAATGAAGAGGTCTCGAATTGATTACAGATTACTTGAACAAAGCATCGGAAGAATATTGAGACGAACGAAGGGGCACGGGTATAGAATAATTGAATAACGAATTCGAAAGCTTAGAACGAAGAAATATTTGCTAGTTTCACGACCGTTCTGTTGCTTCTCTTCTCGCTCTTATTTGCGTATGTTAGCCACTATACATGCTTAGTCGCTGCTGCAACCTCACCACTTATCCTTTTCATACCCATTAAGCTTTGCTAGTCTTGATACCCATGGTAATGGGATTGTTCAGTCCTCGTGGCTCACAGATTACTACAACAACAGTTGCAGGTACAGGTTTTGCGATGATCATGACGCGAGAGCGATGTTACTTGTTTTGGAGTTCTTCTTCTGCTTCTTCTTCGATCAGGGGATAGGTTCCAGGTCGGCAGCCTGGGCTAGCAGGGTGGATGTCGTTTGAGTTACTGTTTGTGTTTCATCCGTAGTCGGATGTTGCCCTCTTGTATGTTGATGTATTCTTGGGCGTTTGTGCCTCTTGTATGTATCCCCATCTATTTTGTAATGTTGATGTAATGGTATCCACCTTGCAAAAGCGTTTCAATATGCGGGTCTATCCTTGGTGGGACCTCGAGTTCCTCTCGGATTGGGTCGCATATTGGGCGTGACAAGTTGGTATAGCACAAGCATGCAAAGTAGCCTCCATGATGTTGCTGATTTCTGTGACTTAGTCATTTCTGCTAAGTCTGAGTCTGTCATATTTTGTTGCTATGTTGCCATGCTGCTACCATGAGTTCCATGCATAATCTGGAGATGATCACTAAGGATGTTTTGTTATGCATGTTATGCTCTGTCCATCCATGCCCTTGTTTGCATTTATAGCCTACTGTAGCTTGTTTTGGAGTTTTGTTCTTTGTCTTTAGTATTAGCATGCCATGCTCTGTTTTGCCATGATAGCTTGTTGTAACATGTTGTTTGCTAACTCTAAAGATTGCAACCTGATGTTATTTCTGCCATGTCCAGTAATTTCTGCTAAGTCTGTGAAACTGTTATTAATTGCAATCTTGTCATGTCCTTTCGAACATGTTCTAGTGGTTTATGGAGATAGCTCAGTGTTCATGTTTTGTCATGCTTTACCTGTAAATCACGTCCATGTGATTTGTTTTCATGTTGACGTGCTGTAGCATGTTGTTTTGATACTTGCAAGTTGCCTAGTTGCTGTTTTGAACAGCTTGTCCTTTAACCTTGTTTCATGTGGATGTGTTGAACCGTTGCTCCGCTTTGAGTGTGCTCTATATGAAACTTGCTTAGTTTTGCATGTAGTTTCATGTTACCTTGTTGCATCCATGTTTTGAGTGTGTTTTCTTGATGTTTGAATGCATTTTGCATCAATGCCATGTTTAACTTGTTTTGCTCATATCTTCTAGGCCGTAGCTTCAAACTAAATGAACTTTATATGTAACTTGACTAGAATTTCGTGTAGATCATCTTGGTGCATGTTAACTTTCTGTTTAACAACTTGAACATAAGGCCTATTCAGATCTGGACAAATTTCGAAATTTGCATATGAGGACTTACCGGAATTGTTATATGTTGTTTCCGGCCTCATTTAAACTTGATTTGATGTGTTATTCTTGTATGCATCATCTCTTGCCATGAGTAGCTTCATGTAGCCTTGTCATGCATCATACTTGGTTGAGCATCATGCCTTGTTCATGTGTGGTGTGTTTACCATGTTGTGTGCTTCTTCTCGATAGTTCCCGTTTCGTTGCGATCGTGAGGATTCGTTCGTCTACGCTTGGTTCGTCTTTGTGGCTTTATCTTCTTCATGGACTCGTTCTTCTTCCTAGCGGGATTTCAGGCAAGATGACCGTTACCTTGGATCTCACTACTATCATTGCTATGCTAGTTGCTTCGTTCTATCGCTATGCTGCGCTACCTATCACTTGCTTTTCAAGCCCCCCAAAATGCCATGAACCTCTAACCTTTGTCACCCTTCCTAGCAAACCGTTGTTTGGCTATGTTACCGCTTTTGCTCAGCCCCTCTTATAGCGTTGTTAGTTGCAAGTGAAGATGAAGTTTGCTCCATGTTGGATTATGTTTATGTTGGGATATCACAATATCTCTTATTTAATTGATGCATCTATATACTTGGTAAAGGGTGGAAGGCTCGGCCTTATGCCTGGTGTTTTGTTCCACTCTTGCCGCCCTAGTTTCCGTCATACCGGTGTTATGTTCCTTGATTTTGCGTTCCTAATGCGGTTGGGTGTTATGGGAACCCCTTGACAGTTCGCTTTGAATAAAACTCCTCCAGCAAGGCCCAACCTTGGTTTTACCATTTGCCTATCACCTATTTCTTTTCCCTAGGGAGTCGCGCTCCCGAGGGTCATCTTTATTTTAACCCCCCGGGGCCAGCGCTCCTCTGAGTGTTGGTCCAACCTGTCAGCCGCCGGTGGCCACCAGGGGCAACTCTGGACTGGCCTACCGGAAGTTTGGACAATCCGGTGTGCCCTGAGAACGAGATATGTGCAGCTCCTATCAGGATTTGTCGGCACATTCGGGCGGCTTTGCTGGTCTTGTTTTACCATTGTCGAAATGTCTTGTAACCGGGATTCCGAGACTGATCGGGTCTTCCCTGGAGAAGGAATATCCTTCGTTGACCGTGAGAGCTTATAATGGGCTAAGTTGGGACACCCCTGCAGGGTTTAAACTTTCGAGAGCCGTGCCCGCGGTTATGTGGCAGATGAGAATTTGTTAATGTCCGGTTGTAGAGAACTTGACACTTGATTTAAATAAAACGCATTAACCGCGTGTGTAACCGTGATGGTCTCTTTTCGGCGGAGTCCGGGAAGTGAACACAGTTTTTGGGTTATGTTTGACGTAAGTAGGAGTTCAGGATCACTTCTTGATCATTGCTAGTTTCACGACCGTTCCGTTGCTTCTCTTCTCGCTCTTATTTGCGTATGTTAGCCACCATACATGCTTAGTCCCTGCTGCAACCTCACCACTTATCCTTTTCATACCCATTAAGCTTTGCTAGTCTTGATACCCATGGTAATGGGATTGCTGAGTCCTCGTGGCTCACAGATTACTACAACAATAGTTGCAGGTACAAGTTTTGCGATGATCATGACGCGAGAGCGATGTTACTTGTTTTGGAGTTCTTCTTCTGCTTCTTCTTCGATCAGGGGATAGGTTCCAGGTCGGCAGCCTGGGCTAGCAGGGTGGATGCGTTTGAGTTTTTATTTGTGTTTCATCTGTAGTCGGATGTTGATCTTATGTATGATGTATTGATGTATTCTTGGGGCGTTTGTGCCTTTTGTATGTTTCCCCATCTATTATGTAATGTTGGTGTAATGATATCCACCTTGGAAAAGCGTTTCAATATGTGGGTCTATCCTTGGTGGGACCTCGAGTTCCTCTAGGATAGGGTCGCATATTGGGCGTGACAGTGGGGCGCTCCGCGGGGCTTGGCTCGACACTGGAGGCCGCCGCGCTGGTGAAGAAGCTGCTCGACTCCGTGCCGGACCACCTGTACGCGGCGATAGCTAGGATCGAGTAGTTCTGTGACGTGACAATGATGGCGTTCGAGGAGGCGCTGGGTCGCCTGAAGGCGTTCGACGAGCGGCTACGGCGACGCGGGCGGCGAGCGAGCTGACGGGCAACTCATGTACACGGCAGCGCAGTGGCGGGCGCGGGAGCGGTAGCAGTGAGGTGCACGGGACGACGACGACGTGCGGAGCGTGGCGTCGGGCAACGGTCGCAACCGGCACGGGCGCTGCTACAAGTGCGGCGAGCGTGGCCACATCAAGCGGGAGTGTCCGCTGCTGCGAAAGGCGCCAGCGACGGAGCACGCGATGATGGAGGACGCCGGCGTCGAGGATGGCGGCCTCCTCTGAGCCACCGCTTAGGGGGTGAGTGTTGGGTCACATAAGCCGCGGCGATGAGCTTGACACGACTGGTGCGTGTATGGGCGTGCGCCGGGCATGCTGAGTGTGTCGGGTCCGCGGTGGGGTAGCACGTGTTTGTGTGGGTGCAGCACGTGCGTGTCCGTGCGGGTGTGCACCGTGTGCATGAGTGTAGACGCATGCCGTTGGCGAGTCCTGCAGGGTGATCACGTGCGATCTGTTGGAGGCCCGCCATGAGCCGCGCGCGTCGGAGCGCGTCGTGGGCACGAGCGAGGCGGGCGGATCGCGGGCGCGAGGGGGGGAGCGTGGGTTCGTGCCCTGTCGCTGGCTCTGGGTATAAAGCCCGCGCGGTGATCATTGTAATGGTGCGGGGTGTGTTGAGTTCGAGCTCAAGGCAGAGGCATTCGTGCGCCGGAAAAAACCTCGCCGTGTCCACTGTGTGCTCCTCTTCTTCCTCCTCCTTCTTCCTTTGGTTCTGGCAGAGAGAGAGAGCGATCTAGGAAGGAGCTAGGGTTTAGGGCGGCAACAACAGCCTTCGTGGTAGCCAAGGGAGAGTCACTTGGGAAAGCTATGTGTTCTTCCTGGTATATGCGTGTGTGTGTTCTTGAGAGAGGAGAGAAACTGCAATTGAGAGTTGTGTGCGAGGAAGAAGAAGCGGCGCTGCGAGGAGGCAGCGCCATGGAACCTTGCATGCTCTCCTTGGTTGCTCCCCTCGGCAACAACATGTCCCATGTGGAAGTTATGCATGGTCTTCATGCCAATGAAAGTGCATTTTACCTTCAAGCTGTAGTGTCGTGGAATCGTCACGGAAGATGTCCTAGTGTGAGGACTTAGTCATGAGGCCAACGCATCTATGCGGTAGCTTGAGAGGGGTTGATCGGGACGAGAGACGCAACACGCAAGACAAGAATTTAGACAGCTTCGGGCCCCGGGAAACATCATCCGGTAATAACCCTACATGTTGTTTGTGGCTAGGTCTCATTATGATCATGAGTGAGTCGCCGGTTTGGCCGGCTCTTTGTGTCTA
Organism: Triticum aestivum; assembly: GCF_018294505.1. Classification (NCBI taxonomy): domain Eukaryota; kingdom Viridiplantae; phylum Streptophyta; class Magnoliopsida; order Poales; family Poaceae; genus Triticum; species Triticum aestivum. The sequence goes on along the minus strand of NC_057799.1, from coordinate 615,483,115 downwards.
GCCCTCGAGATTGTTTCTTGTTTCTCCCCCTTCTTTGGGGTGCCCTACCCCTCCTTATATAAGTCGAAGGGGCGGGTTACATGACTAGTCCTAGTAGGACTAGGATTACTCTATTACAAGTGGAGTCCTAGTCTTGCTTCCTTTGTAAGGGAATATTCCTTACGCTTTCCTCTTAAGCCGGCCCACCATAACATGACCCGGCCTTCTGGGCCTTGGGCCTAGTCTTCTATCTGACCCGCCGTCGGGGCCATCCATGAGCCGTCTGGTTCATGAGCTGCCTGACCAATGAGCCGCCAGACCCATGAGTCGCTAGTCCTCCGCCGGATCATCGGTGAAATGCCAAGTCCGGCCGGGTCATACTTCCGGCCGGGTCATACCGCGGGGTATATCCCCGACATTAGCCCCCGGTTTTAATTTGGATTTATCCATGTTAAACTGATCCTGTAAAATAAACACAAGAACAAACTTGATAGGCTGTGTTCCGGGTTAAATATTTTCCTGAACCGGCACCTGATCATCTTTAAGTCCTTGTCATTTCCTTGTTCATATGTATATGTCTATGATCTCATAGTAAATCTTCTTTAGCAGATATGTTTCAACTTTGTCAATGCAAAAAATCCAGATACTTCTTTTGAAAAGTCCGGGTCAATAGGCCAGCTTCAGAGTCAATTTGCTGGCATTGGTCTCTTGTAGAGAAATATTGTAAGAAATAATCCACTTGAATCGGCTTCCAAAGCACCGTCTTAAAAGATATTGGTTTTGAAATACTCATCTGACTTTCAGCCGGCTTGAAGAGGTAAAACTTGCCGGTTTATCATAACCAAAATTGCCGGCTTGTAAATATTGATAGCACCGGGTCATAACTGTTGGTGACACTGGATCATGATTGTTGCAAACACCGGGTCAACTTGATCTTCTCAAAACTAAGAATTTGAAGATTTTTTCCCCTTATATGTATATCACCTGTAGCCCCCAAGTCTTAAGAGGAGAACATAGTGATAACTTAAGACTTGCTTCAATATAAGTGTTGCAACCCTGAAGAAATCCGGGTTATTCATCTCAATCATTAGTCATAAACTGAATATTCCACATATGTAGCCCCCAAGTGTCGGGTTGTCATGCTTGTAGCAAGCTGGGACTTGTAATTGCCTTATGCTCATAAAAACTTCAACCAGTGTAGCCCCCAAAGGCTGGGTCATTATGCAATAATGAGCAGGGACTTTGTAAATATAATCATGGAAACTTGACCAGCAATGTGTAGCCCCCAAGGGCCGGCTCATTTAGAATGTGATGAGTCAGGTCTTCAATAAGTTGAGCAAAAAATGACTTTGCATTAGCCCCCAAGTGCCATGGTACATGCTGGCAGTAACATGGGACTTGCATATTCGATGTTATATCAAATTGAATAATGTAGCCCCCAAGTGTCGGGTCGTAAGCCTGCAGCGACTCGGGACTATTCCTTCCATTGTAGAATAAATCATATCCATTGATAAAATAATAGCCATTGCGCCAAAGCGACTTTGAATACCTCATCTGTTGATAAGTAAATCCGGAGTTTAAATACCCGGTGGCTCTTGGCCGATGGCGATTTAATATGCCTCCATTGTAAGCCGGAATTTTTAGAACCCGGCGGCTTATAGCCTTGGAGAAAATCCAGAACGGATAATCATTTTGAAGCATCAATTTTAATGATGAGCTTGAACTTAAGCATTTATATAAGTCACAGTTCTGCAAATCCTGCACAGAGTTTAAACAACATACGCCCTGGCGACTTAGTATCAAAAGCCAGGGCGGGTAACCACCCGAATGTAGTCTTATCTTGCACACAAGTAGATCACAAGATCCCTTGGCGGTTTACCGCAGGGCAGGTCATAATATCTCATATATAACCACTGTGATATCGAATTTGTACTGCCGGTTTACATGACATGTGCAGTAAGGGCGATAACCCAATCCTTAGAAGCCAACGCTTCGAAATAGATGGTGATTGTCATAAGCTGGCGATTTATCATTGAAAATGAAGCCGGGTTAAATAGAAACCACTAATATACACTTTAGATATGATAAAAAAACTTCAAATAAAATCCAAAAAATTGTTTGCAAAAAGAGACTTCAAAAATTTTGAGGCTTCTGATTCGAATACGATCAGAAAACCGTCCCAAAGGGGTTAAGCTAAGATTCGAATACGATCATATAGCCCCCAGTGGCTTTGGCATTGCCGATCAAGAGGGTACCGACAGCTATGTTCTCTTTGGTTCGAATATGACCTATGTTTGAACAGGAAGCCCTCAAATGACCTTGAGAGTTGTTTAACCACGCTGATTCGAATACGATCCACGTCGGTTCCCAAAAGGGGTTGAGCTATGATTCGAATACGATCAAGAAGCCCCCTAGTGAGCTCGGCAGTGTGCCGATCAAGAGGGTACCGACAGCTATGTTCTCTTTGGTTCGAATACGATCTATGTTTGAACAGGAAGCCCCCAAGTGACCATAATAAGATAAGCCGTAAAGCGGGATACCCATGTTTGAACTGTGCATCATGGCAGCAAGCCCTTTTTGGCACCCTTTAATCTTTCTGAGAACTCGAACTTGCGAGAGATTAATTCTTTTTAAACCAGAACCTTAAACCGGATATTGAGAGCTTCAAAGCTTTGTAAGAGATAAATTTACCTTGAGCCGGATGTTTGAACCGGATTTGAGAGCTTCAAAGCTTTGCGGGAGAGAGATATCTCTTGAACCGGAATCCGGAATCTTTATTTTGAACCGGCAATTTACTGACGGCCTTTAAATTTTTATCAATATGGTAGTAGCCTCCAGAACCGGGTTACCATTCCCTCCAACGACCCAGAGTTCTCGAGGCATGTCACTGTAGCCCCCGAGTCTCAAGATGACTCGAGGAGTTGGCTTGAGATTCTCCATATTTAACCGTGGTATAAACCGGCATGAGTTACTCAATAGCTCAGTGATATAATAATCCCTTTTTGCAGTAGATAATTTGTCCTACATTGAAAAACTTGCGAGCCAGAGTAATTGCTCTTTTTAAAGAAAGCAATATATAATAAAAATATACTGGATGGATTTCACCTGATATGTTAGGCCAGAAAATATCCACCGCAGAGTTAACCATCACCACGGTGAAGCTGAAATCAATCACGGGCGGGTCGACCGTGGGAGCAGACAGATGAGTCGGCCGCGACATTATAAACCGGTGCGGATGGGCAAGCTGTCCTCCACGTTGTAAACCGGTGCGGACACGTGAACTGGCCGTCTGTTCATCAGGTAATGTGACACGGAGGAAAACGTCGTTGTAGAACGTTGCCAGTGCGTGCTTTATACCCGCAATATCATAATAATTTTATCTGTATATAAAAACACCAATAGGGCAGTGTAATGGTGCTCAGAGGAAATAAAAAAAATGTACTGATAAAATATATAGAAAGAATAGCACCTGGTATATTTTGTCCGATGAACGCGGACACTGATGATGTATAATGCTTGATGCGCGTCTTGATGATTTTTCTGATGTACGTGATACTAATAGTCCTCATGCAGTACTCTCGTGAGAAGTACTATTAGTAGTGGACCTTGGATTTGGTTCTCGACGTCAGCTAGCAGCACGTTATTAGGCTTGTTTTCATGGATACTTCTGTCATCAGATTCCCATTGTTGATTGTTCGCCACGTAGCGTCGGGCTTGCAGCTTTTGACAGCATGCTGCCGCCCCACGTGGCCTTCCTTGCAATTTCTGTCTGAGCACGTGTGGCTGTACAGCGCAGTTCTTGTTGCTGCCACAACCACATATTCGCAGGTAGCAGCAACCTGTTGATGTACGGCTGTAGGCGAAAAAAATTCCTGGGATTTGATCTGGCAGTGGTGGTGAGCTAGCGGCGCGTCGTGGCACGACTGAAGCCAGCCCAAGGCAGAGGTAGACCGCAGCAGCTGGAACAGCGCACGGAAAAAATGGGACAGCAGCTTCGACCGTGGTTAAGGCCAGGCAGCGACTCGCAGACGGTCCTTGAAGCAGCCCAGCAGTGGAAAGCGGCTCGGTTTGAGACTGAATTGGTTGATTCGGTTGACTGAAATAACGGCAGCTCTCGGCAGTCTGGCGGCTTAAATGCAGTGCAGGCCTGCAGTCTAGGAGTCGAGCACGGCGGTTTAATACAGCATGGCCTGCGGTTAAAAGCGGCTTGACCCTGGAGCTATGGCGATTTGTTCGAAGACGGCTCAGTAGAGGTGTAGCAGCTCGTGGCGGGAGTGGAGGGTCGAGGCCAGCGGCTTGGCCGCGGTAGAATACGGATGGCGCGCCGCGGACTCGCGATAGTAGAAGTGGCGGCTCGGTGGTGCGCCTAGCGGGTTGACGAAGTGGCTCTGACAGCGAGGTGGCAACCGGCGAGGTGATCCACTGATAAGGATGTACAAAACTCATATCCATGGAGTCCGATGACGGACGAGATGTTTGCTGCGCTGTGGCCATAGATTTAGCTAGCCGTCGCAGTACTTGTTTGCAGCTAATTGCATCGTCCTTGAACTCCAGCTATTTTACTTGGCAGCCGAGGAAATCTCAAAACGAAGTAGTGCATGTGCTCCACATCGGTGACTGTTGGTTGGATTTTGGAGAGTTCGTACATACTAGTACCAATGTGTAATCCAATCTTTTATCCTGCTTTGTTGAAGTTGTACCTTTTGTTTAGTACTGTAATCTCCCCCATGGGATGTTTGAGAAATCAACTGATAGTGACCCATTGACAGCGCGAGCCGACCGACCGGAACAGTGACCCGGAAGCGTGTAGGCCAGCAGGGGTGCGCCGGAGCCGACCGGAACCGTGACCCGGTCCGGGCGTGCGGGCGGTCGAGGCTAGGTCGCTCGAAACAGGCATCAGTGGTGAAGGAGCAACGCCAAGGAGGGGTGCAGCGGCAACAGTTTGGCGGAGCAAGGCCACGGCTCGAAAACAGGCGTAATGGCCGGCGGCTGCCAGGCAGCGACTCGGCAGCGGATTCTCATGGGCGGCTCAAGGCGGAGTCCGAGTTCGTGGTCCTCTCTGCTTTCCCAGTCGTGGACTATTGTCTTCTTCTTCTCTTTTCTGTTTTTGCGTTTGAGGTGCTAGTTTGATCGTGACCTAACAATAATCAAATTGTCTTGATACTTGACCAAACCCAAGGCAATCCCCTGCATTCAGATTTGAATTGACCCTGTAGAAAACGTGTCCGTGTTCCCGGTACATGGTGGCGCTTGATGAAAATCCTTCGGTCTCGCCGACGCGTGAGTGCTTAAAAAAAAATTTAATCTGTCTTTGAATTGCATCGCCTCTCGGTATTATCAACTCGGCAACCTTGTGACGGCGCAGCACAAATATCAATCTTTTGTTGACCTCGGAGTCAAAGTGCCGTAGATACATCGCTCGTATAGTAAACCTTGTCTCGGACTCAACGCATTGAAACGACGGCGAACAGACCACGTGCAGGGGCGGCAGCACAACATGTAACCCTAAAATAGTCTCGATCTCATACCTTTTGCCGCAGAACACCTTTTTCAATCTTGACCGACGAACTTATAGTGGATGTGAATTTTTCCACGACGGCTCTTGTTGAGCCGGAAAGTTGCAAGCTTCTCGAACCCTAAAAAAGATCCCTTCAAGAACTCAACACCACCGTGCGCGAGCCCCACGGTGGGCGTCAACTGTCGTGGAATCGTCACGGCAGATGTCCTAGTGTGAGAACTTAGTCGTGAGGCCAACACATCTATGCGGTAGTTTGAGAGGGGTTGATCGGGACGAGAGACGCAACACGCAAGATAAGAATTTAGATAGCTTCGGGCCCCGGGAAACATCATCCGGTAATAACCCTACATGCTGTTTGTGGCTAGGTCTCATTATGATCATGAGTGAGTCGCCGGTTTGGCCGGCTCTTTGTGTCTAGCCCTCGAGATTGTTTCTTGTTTCTCCTCCCTCTTTGGGGTGCCCTGCCCCTCCTTATATAAGTTGAAGGGGCGGGTTACATGACTAGTCCTAGTAGTACTAGGATTACTCTATTACAAGTGGAGTCCTAGTCTTGCTTCCTTTGTAAGGGAATATTCCTTACGCTTTCCTCTTAAGCCGGCCCACCATAACATGAGCCGGCCTTCTGGGCCTTGGGCCTAGTCTTCTATCTGACCGCCGTCGGGGCCATCCATGAGCCGTCTGGTTCATGAGTTGTCTGACCAATGAGCCGCCAGACCCATGAGTCGCTAGTCCTCCGCCGGGTCATCGGTGAAATGCCAAGTCCGGCCGGGTCATACTTCCGGCCGGGTCATACCGCGGGGTATATCCCCGACATGTAGTGTTGACCGTACCTCAGTTTAGTTTGACTCTTCACCAGCGCCAGCTTCAGCTTCAGAGCAGCATTGTCCCCCACTATATGGAGCATATCACTCATGATAGCATTCCAGGAGAGGAAGTTCCAACTTTGTATTCCTATGTCCCAAAATAAGTGTCGCTGGCGGAGGGTGTATAATATACAATAGATATCAAAGTGAATCATTCACTGTTTGTTCTTTGTTGGTACCCCTTTCCTTCGGCACCAGATCGGAGGGGGTCTTGTCTTCCTTGCCATTGTGCTAGACAAGAGCTTTAAAACGATCCACGTGCACATGTCTTATCATTGCTTCTACAAATGAAGCAAATCTATACACTTGAATTGGTTCTTATATTTATAAAAGACATACTTTATTGACTCATAATATCGCACCAAAAGAATACAAGTACCACGAGCACACGTCCGGCCTCTACACGACTATAATGCACACAACCAACACCAACACACAAACATGAAAAACGCAGCCCCTGAAAGTCGTGTTGAAGTGAACTCGAGCATACAACAACAACCATCAACTCGAACTCCGTCCATGTCATCATTTCAACTCCAAAGCTGATTTTATGCTAGTATAATTGGATGGAGATTTCGCAAAGAATCTATTCACCATGTGTCATCATGTCTGTCTCAGTTAACCAATTTGTTTGCTAGGAAGGACTTTGTTTGAGTATAGCCTCCCATGGCATTATCAGTCATTACATAATCAGAAAGTGAAAAACCTACATGTAATGCTACATACCGATAGATCTACCGTTGTCCTTCGTTGCATCAAGATTAGTGCAGTGAATTGCCGTATAAGTTGAGAATCATTTTGCTCCAGGTAGTGCATTGCAAGACGTGCTGATATGCAAATCTTTTTTGTCCGCATGTTGTTAGGGATGGGTGGGCGGCTGCATGAACATATGGCTCTCTCTCCAAACTAAAGATTTGCCATTTATTTTAATTGTGACATTTTTTAAATGGAAATAACTTTTCAACCAAAATTTTGTTATTGGAACTTTTACATATTTGAATTTAGGTCAACAAGATCCTTAAAACAAGACCAATCTCTGATATATTTTAAACAAGTTCAGAATTCACGAATATTTTTGACTCATCTATAAAGAAAACGGATTTCACTCATTTCTTAATGACCGGGAGTGTGCAATATATATAAAACACTGATTTCACTCATTCAAAATGTTCATTTTACTCATTTCGCTAAATAAATAATTTCAATCATTTTCAGAAAGAATGATGTAACTCATTTAAAGGAACATGTTTCACTCATTTAAAAGCAGATTTTTCAGTACTTTCTAAACCATTGATTTCACTAAATTCAAAACACTAATTCCATTCAACTAAAAATCACTTCTTTCAGAGAAGTGGTTTCACGAATTTCACATGATTCAAGAAAAGGTTTTCACTCATAGAGCAAAACTTATTTCATTCAATTCGAAAAACTCCGTTCACTCATTTCAAAAGACTTATTTCACTAATTTTTATAGGACATTTCACTCATTTTTTAAAAAAAACCACTCTTGGAAAAAAAAATCTATTTCAGTTATTTTTAAAAACTTATTTTGCCCATTAAAGAAACAGAGTTCACTCATTTCTTAAAAACCAGGACTGTGAAATATATTCAAAACATTGATTTCACACTCATTTCACAAGACTTATTTCACTCAATTTAAAAAATAATCTCACTTGTTATTAGAAAGACCAGTTTCACTCATTCAAAACGACATATTTCGCTTATTTTGAAAAATATATTTTATCATTTTATAAATCATTGATTTTACTTAAAGTAAACACTGAATTCATTCAACTTAGAAAATAATTTCAGTTATTTCAAAGAAGTGGTTTCACTTATTTCACACAACTAAAAAAAGTTGTCACTCAATTAAAAAAAGGGTCTTAGTCATTTCAAACAACTGATTTCACTGAATTTAAAAAATCACTCATTTCAAAGAAAAAATGATTTCACTCAATTTACATTTTAGGTAGCAGATTTCACTCATTTCAAAGGAGTGATTTCAATAATTTCGCAAGATTCAAGAAAAAGGTTTCACTCATTTTGCAAAAATGATTCCAGTTAATTCAAAAAACTCCTTTCACTCATTTAAAAAAACTATTTCACTCATTTTAAAAAGGTCACACTTCTATAAAATCTCATTTAACTCATTTTGAACAACATTCTTTGCTCATTTTATAGAAAAAATAGAGTTTACTCATTTCTTAAAAACCAAGAGTGTGAAATACATTAAATACAGTGGTTTCACTCATTTCGGAAGAATTATTTCACTCAATTCAAAAAAGAAATTCACTCATTATGAGAAAGGCCAATTTCACTCTTTTAAAACAACATATTTCACTCATTTCCAAAAAAATATTTCATAATATTTCTGAATCCTTGATTTCACTTAATTCAAAACACTGACTACACTCAACTCGAAAAATAATTTAGTTATTTCAAGGAAGTGGCTTAACTTATTTCACACAATTTTAAAAATCAATCATGTCAAAAATCTGACCTCAGCCATTTCAAAAAATTGATTTAACTGAATTTGAAAAACCACTCATGTCAAAAGAAAACCAATTTCACTCATTATACATTTTAGGTAGCAGATTTCACTAATTTCAAAAACTTGATTTCATTTAGATAAAAACATTGAATCTTCTAAAAAGAAAACTAATTCCACCAAAAGAACTTTCTCTCATTTTCAGAAATCAGGTTCCGCTCATTTCAAAAGAATAATTTCCATAAACTGAAAAACAATTTTCACTCATTGGTCTCTTTGTTGGCAGTTTCGCACATTTAGATTGAGTGAAACAAGTGGATTGAAACGTTGAAGTTTAAACATGTTTGAAATGTATCCAAGATTGATCTTGTTCTAAAGGTCTTGCACCGTGAGTTGAAATATATTTTTCTTTCAAAAATGAGATTATGATTAATAAGATATTCATAATTTAAATTGGCTAACATGAAATAAAGTCCATGTATTTGTTTGTTGTGTGTGTGTGTGTGAGGGAGAGAGAGAGTGTGTTGGAAATATGCCCTAGAGGCAATAATAAATGGTTATTATTATATTTCTTTGTTCATGATAATTGTCTATTGTTCATGCTATAATTGTGTTATTCGGAAATCGTAATACATGTGTGAATATATAGACCACAACGTGTCCCTAGTAAGCCTCTAGTTGACTAGCTCGTTGATCAACAGATAGTCATGGTTTCCTGACTATGTACATTGGATGTCATTGATAAAAGGGATCACATCATTAGGAGAATGATGTGATGGACAAGACCCAATCCTAAGCATAGCATAAAAGATCGTGTAGTTCGTTTGCTAGAGCTTTTCCAATGTCAAGTATCTTTTCCTTAGACCATGAGATCGTGTAACTCCCGGATGCCGTAGGAGTGCTTTGGGTGTACCCAACGTCACAACGTAACTGGGTGACTATAAAGGTACACTACGGGTATCTCTGAAAGTGTCTGTTGGGTTGACACGGATCGAGACTGGGATTTGTCACTCCGTATGACGGAGAGGTATCTCTGGGCCCACTCGGTAATGCATCATCATAATGAGCTCAATGTGACTAAGGAGTTAGCCACGGGATCATGCATTACGGTACGAGTAAAGTGACTTGCCGGTAACGAGATTGAACAAGGTATTGGGATACCGACGATCGGATCTCGGGCAAGTAACGTACCGATTGACAAAGGGAATTGTATACGGGATTGATTGAATCCTCGACATCGTGGTTCATCCGATGAGATCATCGTGGAACATGTGGGAGCCAACATGGGTATCCAGATCCCGCTGTTGGTTATTGACCGCAGAGGCGTCTCGGTCATGTCTGCATGTCTCCCGAACCCGTAGGGTCTACACACTTAAGGTTCGGTGACGCTAGGGTTGTAGAGGTATTAGTATGCGGAAACCCGAAAGTTGTTCGGAGTCCCGGATGAGATCCCAGACGTCACGAGGAGTTCCGGAATGGTCCGGAGGTGAAGAATTATATATAGGAAGTCCACTTTCGGCCACCGGGAAAGTTTCGGGGGTTGTCGGTATTGTACCGGGACCACCGGAAGGGTCCCGGGGGTCCACCGGGTGGGGCCACCTATCCCGGAGGGCCCCATGGGCTGAAGTGGGAAGGGAACCAGCCCTTAGTGGGCTGGGGCGCCCCCCATGGGCCTCCCCCTGCGCCTAGGGTTGGAAACCCTGGGGGTGGGGGGCGCCCCACTTGACTTGGGGGGAAGTTTCCCCCCTGGCCGCCGCCCCCCTTGTAGATGGGTTCCAGGGCCGACGCCCCCCCCTCCTCCAGGGGGCCTATATATAGGGGGGAGGGAGGGCTGCTGTACCCTAGCCCTTGGCGCCTCCCTCTCCCCCTGCAACACCTCTCCCTCCCGCTTGCGCTTGGCGAAGCCCTGCCGGGATCCCGCTAATTCCACCACCACGCCGTCGTGCTGCTGGATCTCCATCAACCTCTCCTTCCCCCTTGCTGGATCAAGAAGGAGGAGACGTCGCTGCTCCGTACGTGTGTTGAACGCGGAGGTGCCGTCCGTTCGGCACTCGGTCATCGGTGATTTGGATCACGGCGAGTACGACTCCATCAACCCCGTTCATTGGAACGCTTCCGCTCGCGATCTACAAGGGTATGTAGATGCACTCCTTTCCCCTCGTTGCTAGTATACTCCATAGATGGATCTTGGTGATGTGTAGGAAATTTTAAAATTCTGCTACGATCCCCAACAGAGAGATGTTGCATGCGTACTACGCCATGCCGGTTACTGGCACAAAGACATCCTGATTGTCATCGACAAGGTCAAGCTGGCTTCGAAGCGGCGACACGTCACATCGGCGGATCGTTCTGGTGGGAGTAGTGGTCATTCGGCGGTAATGAAATCTCGATGTAATTTTTATTATGTCTGAGATGCTTTGTACTTCCGGTGAACTTCTATAAAATATCTCATCATTTTCGCCAAAAAAAAGTTACTATGTGACATAAATCAAAGGCTCATCTATTTAATAGGCCCCTATTTTTTGAAACAATCACTTTTCTCTTATCGGCAACCAACATGTGTGCACTGTTCTTCCACATCTCATCCTTCCCTCATCTCTCAAGACCTACCCAGTTGCCATGCTGGCTATCACCCCGACCATCCCTCTAAAGGCCCCTCCCCCACCTTGACTTGCAGAAACTCCGTCAACCCTCGCACGAGCCCTGGGATTCGACGAGGTACTGGCTCGACCTTAGGGAAGCCGATGCTCGTCGTTGTCGCTCCTCACGCCATCCCCATCTTCGGCCTCAGGCAAAGCGAAAATTGACTGACGCTCAAATATCTTTTCCATGCACATGATGATTAGCAAATGTGTAAATAAAAATACATGTCAACTCATTTTTCTCTCTTCAAAATACATGTAAAATAATAGTGTCATAAACTTTTCAATATAAAAAAACTTACAATATATTCCCTCAAAAAACTTTTAAATGCATTTTCCCCCAATCTTCTTCCTCCCGGACTGAGATCCAGTGCCTTTATCAAGTGAAGTCACGCTGCGACTTTACCCTACTAATCTCCATCCAATCCACATCCTAAGGTTCAGATCACACAAGGGGAAAGGCTCTCAACACTTAGCAGTTTTCAGGGTAGCAGCAAACATCAATAAGCTGCAAACAACGATGCAGTGGCACTTGAACTCAGTTTTATTTGAACAGATTGAAACCCAAAAAATAAAGAACTGCAGATACTCATGAACAGACTATAAAACAAAATTTGGTTTGGTTATACAGTAGTGCATTATGCAATCAAAGTGGAATAAATCAATTGCAGTTGACACTAAATCCAGTAGAACTTGATATTAAAAGGCTGCAGCGCATAATGTCCGAATGCTACAGCAATAAGTGTCAATGTTGAGTAATCATCTACACAAAAGCTATGCTGAAAACTGCTAAGTGTTGAGAGCCTTTCTCCTTGTGTGATCTGGACCATAGGATGTGGATTGGATGGAGATTAGAAGGGTAAAGTTGCAGCGTGACTTCACTTGATAAAGGCACTAGATCTCAGTCCCTTCCTCCCCGGCCCCCGCCTTATCCTCGGCCGCGATTGCGTTGGCATCGTCGTTCTTCCCGGGCCATTCAAACTCTCCCCCGCAGTCGCAATGCCGATGCAGTTCCTCTCGCTGCCCAGCGCCCCCGCCGCCTCCCCCGCGCCGCACCTCCTCCCTCCCAAGCTCTTCTTCCTCAAGCCCCTCTCCTCCGCCGCCGCCTCCTTCCGCCGCCCCTCCCAGCCCCCGCCACCGGCCCCAAACCCTCCCCTCCGCCCCCACCGCCCCCGCCTACTCCCCCTCTCCCCAACCCGCTCTCCTCCAAGCTATGGCTCTCCAGCAAGCTCTCCCCGCCCCCGCCTCCCCCTCCCCCACCCCGAACGCGGCAACACCACCCTCCCCCGCCTCCGCCAGTGGAGCCGGAGGAAGAGGAGGATGTGGAGGATGCGGAGGGGGATTTCCGGCAGAAGGGGAAGGTGTTCGTCGGGAACCTGCCGCTGCGGGCGAGGAAGGCGGAGGTGGCCGACTTCTTCCGCCAGTTCGGGCCGCTCGACAAGGTGGAGTTCGTGCGCACCCACGACGACCCCGAGCGCAACGCCGGCTTCTGCTTCCTCTACTACGCGGACGCGGACGCGGACGCCGAGGGCCAGGGCGCCGAGGCCGCCGCGGAGCGCGCGGCGGAGGTCGACGGGGTGGACTTCCGGGGCAGGTCGCTCACGGTGCGGCTCGACGACGGGAGGAAGGGGCGGGCCAGGGCGGAGGACCGGGCGCGCTGGGTGGACCACGGCCGAGGGAAGGAGGCGCCGTCGCCCTGGCACCACGGCAGGGACGAGGCCTGCCGCGAGTTCCGCAGGGTGGTGGAGTCGCGGCCTGAGGACTGGCAGGCCGTCGTCTCCGCCTTCGAGAGGATCCCCAAGGTGGGTGGTTTCTCTTACCACCTCAGCCCTGTTATCTGCTACTCCTAGTTGCAGTGCTCCTCCACTTAATATGCCAATTGCATATATCATCTTAACATGTGGTGACACTGATATGGTACTGAATAGTTCCTCTACGATGGCAATTGCACAATAATGCGTGGGTGGTCTAGTTGTCCATCCATGGCAGATGATCTGTGATTGCACACACTAAAAATTCACTTTCTGTAAATCTCATTAGCCTAATGCAGTTGGTGCACAGCTTGCCTCTGCTGTTTACTTTGATGTTATCTGCAATTCAATTGAAGTTCAAGTTCCCAAATATCTGGCTAGTTGACTGTTACAGAGTTAGCTGCTCCACAAGGTGTTCTATGAACAGTTCTTGTAGTCATTCTGCATTTTCTGCATATTTTGTACAGTTTTGCTAAAGCACATCTTTGATATTACTCCCTCTGTTCCTAAATATAAGACGTTTTGGTAGTTCAATTGAAGTGCCAAAACGTCATATGAGTTGATTAGCCTAATGAGTTCTGTAAATCTCATTAGCCTAATGCAGTTGGTGCACAGCTTGCCTCTGCTGTTTACTTTGATGTCATCTGCAATTCAATCACAATTCAAGTTCCCAAATATTTGGCTAGTCGTCTGTTGAAACTTAGCTTCTCCAGAAGGTGTTACTCAATTACATGAACAATTCTTGTAGTCATTCTGCATTTTCTACATATTCTGTAAGCTGTAGCCATGTGCAGGTAGATTGTATTTTTGTGCGTGCAAGCAATTGTGTTTCAACTCATATTGATCCTTTCATGTTCAAAAATCTGCATAATGATATTTATGCATCCACAACCTCCTATGGAAGTTGCACAACAGTTTATTTGACATGCAGGGCCGAGAAAGTAAATAATGTCTGTTTGATTGATGCCCGCTGCATTGTTTTTTCCCATAATACCCTGCTGCACTGTTTTTATTGCACAGAAGATAGAATCGCCTGATAATCTCATTGTAATTCAATTATTTGGATATGATCCATTTATATTCTTTATTTTGATTGTTTCAGCCATCAAGGAGAGAATTTGGTCTGATGATTGTGTATTATGCCAAGCGGGGAGATAAGCATCATGCCCGTGCAACCTTTGAGAACATGAGAGCAAGGGGAATAGATCCCAATGCCTTTGTCTTCACAAGGTAGGTGCATGTTAGCTGTTACTTACATTTTTTTAGGTCCTTTCTTTTCCATGATAGACACACTAATGTAGGATAAAATAAAAGCCAGAGGTATTGTGCAAACAACTTCATGGAATGGACAAACTGCAAAACTTATTACATGTAAAATTGACTAATTGAGCATGAACTTGTTTCTGCATGGTACCAGATTGAAAGGTGACTGAGGAAATATTACTAGTGAACCGACCCAGAAACAGAATAGGCTGCCACCTTAGTGCCAGTTTGCCAATGTGAAATAAAGATTTTTATCGATGCAGATAGTGAGATACAAAGGCAGGTGGTTCTCAATGTCACATCTAGAAAAAAATGCTTTACATAGATAGTGTGCTCCAGTCATAATTCTTTTTAAACATAAAAATAAAAATCCTTCAATAGTGTGTTGTAGTCACATCTACCATTCTTAAGAAGTTGCTCCCCACTACTCCTTATTCTCTCACCATGCACACTGTCCACATCAGCAATGTGCCACGTCATATTCAGTTTTCAAAAGCAGCCAATCAGTCTTATTTCCCTGCTGTCACGGCGGTGGAAAAAAAAATCTGTTTCCCCCCTCACCTGCAGCCGCTCATCCGGCATTGCGCTGGCTCCACCTTCCTCAACTCACCTTCCAAGAACGGTGGCACCAACTCAGCCGCCCATTCCCCTTCCCCTTCCACTTCCGCTTTTAATTCCCAACCAGTCCGGCCTCCCCCGCTCCATCTTCTTGGTTCACAAATCTGCCATTGGTACAAGACGCCGGCTCCAAGGTCGCCATCCATGCCAAATCGGTGCCTGCTAGCACTACGCCCAGCAGCCACTGCTCAGCTCCTTCCGCCTGCTGCCGCTCGACGGATCCGAGGGGGATGAGAAGGATAAGGAGTGTGCCGGCTATGAGGGATAGAGAAGCAGGGGATCATGGCGGAGTGTGGCAGCGGTAATGAAAGCTAGATGGGACAAATCTCTAATGTATCAGGTTAGTCCAGAACACCCTCCCGCTCCCTCCAATCCTCATCTATTGTCTTGCTGCTATGCCACTGATTTAGGATACGACGCCATATTCTCATGCGTTTGTTGCTTTGTTCATACAAGGATCAATACATCCACTGCTACGGTACCATGTACATAAATTTGTTGCATTCCCTTGCATCTAGCGAAAACTCTGAATTCCCATTGACTCGAGTAAATGCATGCACCCAAATCTGAATTCTGGTTGGATTCAGTGAAAACATGCAGTTCTTAAGATTCCTGTATATCTCATTTAGACTTGAGATGGATAATTCTTATGATTCTCCATGTATCAGTTCCCTCTGTGGTACAATTTATTTATTACTGTATTACCTTCAGATCCAATGGTTACAGTTTTATTGTCCTTTGTTTCAGGGTTCAGCATAAGCATCTGGTAGATTAGATATGACTGAGTTTCTTTTTTGATTTTTAAGGGTCCTTACTTGCTGGCATGCACATCAATTATTTGCCAAAATTTCATACTAAAGTGGGCGAAATTTTTGCACATGGTTGTTTGTTAGCGGTAAATTAAATATTGCAGCATTTTTAGCCAAGACTATAGAGGCAAGTAATTTGATTGCTAGATATATCCACATGGAATTATAAGTTGGGCAGTTTATGTATATGAACATGTGTTCCTCTTTTGTCATAGATAATCATCTTAATGTGCCCAGCACATTGATTAGATTTTTTTAAACCATTTTAGTTTACTGTTTGTGAAGGGGAGCCTTGGCGAAGTGGTAAAGCTGCTGCCTTGTGACCATGAGGTCACGGTTCAAGTCCTGGAAACAGCCTCTTACAAAAATGTAGGGAAAGGCTGCGTACTATAGACCCAAAGTGGTCGGACCCTTCCCCGGACCCTGCGCAAGCGGGAGCTACATGCACCGGGCTGCCCTTTTAGTTTACTGTTTGTGGCTTTTATGGTTGTCAGATGTTGGCCTCAACAGTTTCGTACTTCATTGCTATATAGGATTCCTTACGCTTGAACTGTGGTCTCTAGAAATATTATGCAAGATTTGGTACATACGCTCCGTGTCAATCTGCTACCCAAATCTGAAAATTTGTACGTCCTAGGTAACAACTTATTCCTCTCACCATTTATATCTTTTGAATGCACCGATATCTTTATCACTAATGTCACCCACCTGTTCTTTTGTTCGTATCCAAGAAACAAGAACATACTCACAGGACATTCACAGTATAATGGCCACCAAATTTCACCTTCATCAACAGTGTTGTAAATCAAGAAAATAAATATATGCTAGGATCTGAGTCAGTTGTTTTGGCAGGGCCTCAAAAGCGTTGGAGTTTCTCATACAGCGGGTGCATGTTCTGGAAACAATCTTAACGAGTCTCAGCCCATGAAGTGGCATGGTTGCGAAGAATGGCAGGACTGAATGGTCGATGGCCATCATACGATCTGGTAGGTCTATGCCTAATCCTGCTTCTATCTTTCTTTCTTGGACAGAACTAAAACATTTAAATTTCTATAGGTTTCTTTATGAGCATAAATATATATTGTCGTACATTATTTCTTTCATCATATTGGTGCATAACTTTATGTCCTCCTTGGTAAGAAACTACTTTGATCTAGCAGCAACAGCTCTATTGTTTGATATTTTGATTACTCGAACGCCTAGGAAATGCATAATATGATGGCTTAAACAAGCTGGCAATAAGTAATGAATTTGTGCAGGGTAAATATTCTTGATGTTTAAATCCATGACATTGTCCAATAACATGTTGAACCCAACTATGATTTTGCGGTTTGTGCCAAGATCTTGCGATTGTCATTCTCTCTCAATTTACTTTTGTTACTAATACATGTTTCTTGAGGGCAGGCCTGGCGTAGTGGTGAAGTCCTCCCCACTTGTGCCAAGAGGTCCTGGGTTCGAACCAGCCTCTCTGCATTGCACTTTGCAGGGGTAAGACTAGGTTCCTATAATCCCTCCCCAGACCCCACCTTGTGTGGGAGCTTCTATGCACTGGGTCTGTCCTTTACTAATACATGTTTCTTCTTTAATAAGAATATTGTCAGCCATCATTTCTTGCCTATTAGGAAAATATATATATCTTGCAATGGAAAATATTTTTTTGTTTCATTTTCTAAGTCTGCTGAATACATACCAAAGGAGTTGAACGCAGGATTTCCCCTGCTAAATTTGTGGTTATATCTCCTTTTCCCTCCTGCACCTACTCTTCCAATTTTTATCTGTCCACTTATTCACAATAAGCCATATAGCCTATGAATAATTCACACTGTTAGAGAAAGCTTGAAGCAATGACGACCTGTCATCCATGTATTTTTTGCACGATGTACATATAGTCTTTGAGGCTAGCAGAAGTGCAGAACTTTGAGAGAATGCTTGAAGCAAGGATGCATGTAGACCTATCAAGCATGTATTTTTTTGCAAGATGTATATGTAGAATTTAAGGCTAGCAGAATCTTCAGATGTCCGTTTGTTGTATATAGTTATATCTGATGATATATTGATTGATTGCTCTCTATTGGCCAAATTATGGATGTAGTTCCACATGTTTGTCAGACATGGAAAAACTACGGAATTTGTTGTTGTATAATATTAATTATAGTTACTGAAAATTATTAGTCAGTACTTGCTCTCCATTTGAAATGTTTCATGCTTCCACGCTTAGAAAAAGAATAAGATACAAGTTATCGCAGCCAAATGTCCCGCCGCAACGCGCGGGGTATCATCTAGTTTCTATTATACTTCTACATTTGCGATGTTGCTAGATATAATCTTCATGGTTGCTTCACTTTGCTGGCTTCTCCCCTGCATTAAATTTTATTCATTTCATGCAGCCTTGTTCACGCTTATGCAGTTGCTAGAGATATGCGTGGAGCGCTGTCATGTGTTGAAGAAATGAAAGCTGAGGGCATTGGGCTGACAATTGTTACTTACAGTATCCTTATTTCAGGATTCGGCAAAATCAATGATGCTCAGTGAGTAACCAACCCCCTACCCTCTCCTCCCTCTATGTTCTCCTTATGTCCTTTATTCAGAACTTCTGATATTTATAATAATATTTTTGCATTTGACAGATTCAGACATTTTCTTTATGTACCATGTCACTTGACTTTTCATGTCTCTATTTCTCAGCCCAAGACGGCTTCTTGCTAATATCTTTTCTCTTGTTTCCGAAGATCTGCAGACAACTTGTTCAAAGAGGCTAAGACCAACCTGGCGGATCTCAATGGGATCATATATAGCAACATCATACATGCCCACTGGTTAGTGTTACCAGATTCATCAGGCCCTTCAAAATTCAAATGGAGATAACTATTACATGGGAAATGATTATGATACTAATATGTTACCTATTTGGCGATGTAGTAATATCAGCTTGTAGCTCATATAGTATCGATCTAGCACTCAAGTGTATGTACTTTCTGCAGCCAGTCTGGCAATATAGTATCGATCTAGCACTCAAGTAGATGATTTGATGATTGTTTCTCCTAGTTTATTATGCATGCTATTGTTTATTGAGGTGGACAAATGTTAAGTGTAGTCAGTTATGTAATTGGATGTTTAATTTGGTTATGCAATCATGTTGTTATAAGTATATATCTTGTTGTTCTATAGAGAGAGCATAGATGGTGTGCAGACAGAGCAAATCACATCAAGCGTTTGTTCACAACACACACGCCTTATTAGCAGAAATCGTGTGTGTTATTATCGGTCTTACCACACAATTCTCCATCTGGGCAATTGTTTGTGTTATTTTGACTCATCGTAGATAGTTCAGTCGAGTGACCTATATGTCGTCTATCGCACACATCTCGATTTGGGTAACCGTTTGTGTTATTTTGGCTCATTGCAAATAGTTCATTTGAGCGACATGTATGCCGTCTATCGCACACATCTTGATCTGGTTAATCATTTGTGTTCTGCTGTATCATCTCAAACAGATCGTATGGATCGAATGTATGCCACGTATCGCACACACAACTCTTATCTGAATCGTGTTTGATGGATCAGCCATCACACGCAGTTCATTTTATTGGAGACAGTTTTCCATACCGTTTGCGATTCATGCATCGCACACAGTTTGGTCGAATGGTCTCCTATACATGTGTCGTCTTAGGACCTTCCTGTATTAGTGTGATTACTTCCTCTGGAAAGCCCCTGGCTGATCATCTGTAAAAGGGGGGTAGCACTACTCCCCGGTGCGGTAGCTATACACCAATAAGAGCAACACGGGATGAGAGACATCTCTTAGAGGGGTTTTCCTTTATCCGCACATGTTTGAACAGGTCATCAAAGCTCAGTGCAATAACAGTATCAACTCACGTGATCATTGAGATTTATACAATAAATACATTTGAACCATGCAATAGAGAAAATAATATTTAGGCATTTAATATATATATAAACCATAGTACAATATATGTCTATTTCATGCATGGGCATGCATCACGCTATATATTGGAAGTGTTAAAAGAGATAAAACATACACTTCTTTATGATATGCATGCAATATTAAAGAGGTGAGTATGTGGTTGTATTTATGGATCAGCCGGGGGAAGGGGGGTAATCCATGAGCCACCTGAGATGAAGCTTTTGCACGTAAAGGGCTTGGCCTGAGCCTCAGTTAGGGATAGGGCCCATCCAGCCTTCTTCGATGCATCTAACCCAGGCCCATAGCATTTGAACTCACCATAGTAGATCCCACTGGTGTGTGATGAAGCAAGCAAACAAAATGTGTTAGTTTGATCAATCCTATATATGAACTAAAGCCACATGGATTAGTGGTGTTAATAAGTACCTCTTAGGAATTTTCATATTCCCCTTTTCCCATATGATGGGAACAATTTCGCTGTCCATCTCAGTGGAGGAGTACACAACCTGCGAGAAGTTCCCCGATGCCCTTCCTAAGAATACTGGTTTCCCCTCACCCTTGATGGTACAATTCTTGAAGGAGAAACCACTCTCACTGTTGATACGGCTCTCGCTAGCCCACCCCTCTTGTGCCACTTCCATGTTGGTGATATCCTTGTTAGTAGAGATGATACTACAGTCTTCATACAAAGATCGTGCGGATCCGAAGATGAAGTCGACACTTCCCTTGATTGTAGAGGCCTTGAAGTAGTGAAGCCCCTGATGGTCATACAAGGCTCCCTGGCCGCCCTCGATCGTGCAGTTATAGAAAATTGCCTTTGTGCCCGTCACATGCAATGCAGTGGCTTGCACTTGTTTGTCGCCCGCCTTGGCAGGAAGTGCATCATTCTTGATGATAATACCATAGGCAATGAAATAGTCAGACTCTATGGTAACAGTGCTACTACCACGGGAGGTGAGGAGCTTGCCATCCTTGCCCTTGGTCATGGCGGTATCATTCCACACGATAACAGCAGGGTTGGAGGGATCGGACTTTAGCGTGACGAAGGGCTTATCTTTTCCAACGAACACCTTCTCACGGAACACTGTTCCGGGTTTTAGGTTAAACATATGTCGTCTAGTGTTGTCATTGGGGATGTTGGAAATGCACTCACTGATGCTCTTGTACATGCCATCTTCAGCGCCAAAGATAGTGTATGGATCAACGCCATTACCAAGCCTTGAGGCTTCTGCTGTGGAGAGCTTGGCGTCAAGTGTCGATGTGGCTACGCTAGTCTTGCTCTCTTGCAATGCCACCCATTGATCAAAACCATCTTGTCGTGACAGCACTGGAAACAACGCAAGCATGAGCAACCCCATGAAGAACGAGAGTTTCTTCATCCCCATGATTGATGCAATATGCAAGGTGTGCTTTCTTCTCTTTGTGGCTAACGATTTATTGAGTTAGGGTATATATAGTTCACATTGGCAGGTAATGAGAGGACGAGCAGAGAACAAGCAAGGAGAGTGGTCTTGAATCAATTCTCCTCCCGAGGTAGGTGCATGACCCTCAGTTTTATGGATGGTCTGCATTGCCTTTACCAGATCATCGACTAGATGACACATGTATTTCTTTCTCCTTTTATTCCATCAACCGAGATACATATTTACAATGTAAAATTCATGCATCCCTTCGTGTTGCATGACAAACAATTGGTTACATGGGACATTCTCGGGGATAAGGATATCTTACGCACGTATGTGCCATTTTTTGTTCAAGAACATGCAAGAGCATTGCATGTCTTTTCCATTAAGAAGAAGAGGGTTAAGCATGCATGCATTCATGACTAGTGTTTGGTGTGTGCTAGCCGGTCTCCGTGATTTCAGCAAAACGATAAACTTGCTGGTTCACTCATTCATGTAATGTACGTGTGTGTAGGACTCAAGTACGGGCTGAAAGTGTGTTGCGGCACCGGTGGGCATGGGTCGTACAACTACAACAACGGGAACATTCGTGGTTGTTTGGGGCCTTTCATGTTACTCATCAGAAAAGAAAAACTGTGCATCAGTGTCATATATATAGAGATATGTTTTCTGGAGGAGAGACCATGTCTCCAGAGCTTCCCTGAAGATGCATTCATGAGCTATAATGGTGTCGTGCAGCGCCTCTAGATAGGAATGCAATGCGCCTTTTTTTGTTCCCTCACTCTCCATAGATATTGGATGGGATTCATCGATCGATATCATGGTGGGAACTTTATTTGCTCGCATTCAGGAGTGTGAGAGATGAATGCACTCTAGCTGATGCCAGCTACGATCGACGCCCATACTGGAGCCGGAGTGTACATACTTCATATTGTACCCGGCCCCATCATGTCATTATTTTAACCTAATTGCAACCACCAACGTCTCAGTTTCAGATCTTGCCACGTTTCTCCAAAGGACTAGCTAGCTACTCGATCCTGTTGTCGACTGACCTCATGGATTCATCAGCCACCTACAACAACAATTTAATTTTAATCGAGACAAAAAATATTCTTCGTTCTAACAAAAATAATCTTAGTACAGTACTACGGTACAAAGTTGAGGCGAAGTTCCAGGAACTGCCTGCTGGCAACTACATCACTGTTTCAACCTTGAAGATTCACCAGTACACTGCCATCGAATTTCTACAAAGAAACCCGAGCGTCCTACTCTTTTGATTGACTGTAGGAGTAGTGTACATAATTTGCAGTGGGCCTCCGGGGTCCAGAGCAAACTGCACATCAATTGCATGGAGTCGACTTCACTCAACTCCGGCCTCAAAACCTCAGTTCAGGGGTGGCTCAACTAAATAAATTCAGCTCTGATCCAATTTATTCTTCCTTTTCCATGCTAGCTAGTACTATTTAGTATGAACATGTACTGTTTCTATATTTGGTTTTCAGCTACCAAGTCTCTAATTAAACATGAGTTCTGATCCTTTTTCTTCCTCCTTTTTCATGCTACTCTTGCTGCAGTAACACAACCATGCAAAAAGCAAGATAAATTCGGTAGAATATTCACCACGTCTAGATGCACCTATCATTTCTGATCAGCAGCAGTTGCACACTTAGCTGATAAATATGAGCAGACTACTATGGCGTAGCAGGTAAGGAATTAGATTGACTAAGTCATGTCCTACAGAAAAATGCAAGTTAACTGGAGATGTTCCGCTTCGCCAAAAAAAAGAAAGAAAAAACTGGAGATGTTCGGGCATTCAAACATGCTGATGGCCAAGCAAAATATTCAGATATACTGGAAACATCTGTAGTTATACGCCTATACCTTAATGGCACACTTTACTGTAGTAAGCTGTTTACATGCAAAAGTATTAAAAGTTGATATACCCAGACCATCGTAATTCATGCATGTATGTGCCTTCCAAGTGATGTGCCCAAGATGCTTCTGCTAGAGAATGGCTATGGGAAGTAGGCATGACCCATATATATATATATATATATATATATATATATATATATATATATATATATATATATATATATATATATATATATATATATATATATCCCTTTGACTAAAGTTGGGCAATTTGAGGTATGGCTGTTGGTTGTGCAAAAAAAATCTGTCCAGCAATTGTATTCTACTAAGAAACATGCTCGTGCGTTGCAATGGGAGAAAACAAAATAGCTAATTCCATATACACGTTGCGTAGATGAGACTGTGTGTGGCAGCCCTATCACCTCGTACTCGTAGTATACCTACCCATTTCCATCACTGCACTTGACGGCCATATCTTCCGTGGACGTGATTTTGTCCAATAGACAAACACCGAACATCTCAAGATAATCCAAGTTTCTCTTTATCCTCTTGATGAAAGAAGTTTGGCCCCAAACCTTGCTGAAAATTCTTACATATTTTTCCCAAGCTCCACCAAAATCTCATGATTTTGGACACTTCTAAACTATACCTCTAGTTTAAATCCATTGATTTAAGTTCAAGTGAATTTGAATTCAACTTCATCCAAAATTGCTGGAAGCACCTCCGTGGGTTTGGAAATATTCTAGAAAACTCTGTCAACAAGTTTCACCTTTTTCGAGAAGTCCTACCCATTGCCTTTGTTCTTATAAAAAAAGATTTTTTTTCTTCTCAATTTCTGCAATTGTGAAAAGACAAGAGGAAAAAAGAAAAAGAGAAGCCCAACAGCAGCCAGCCGGCCCAAGGCCCAAAGCTCGTCCTGGCTTAAAACCCTAGCCCCACTCTCGTTCGACCCCCTCGTCCTCCCTCAGCGCCGTCACAGAGACAGGGGCAGGCGCCCTCCTCTGCTTCCCCCGATGCCCATCGCCTGCCCGCTCTGCACCGCTGAATCCTCCCCGCCGGCAGATTGTGAGGTTGAACTTCTTTACCGGCCTGGTAACAAAATTTTGGCCCATTGACTCAAAGTTGCAAAGAACATACGAAACCAAACAAAATTCTGGCCCATTGACTTGTGAAGGTACGAAACCAAACGAAAATTATTGGGGCGAGGTGGGTGGACCAAAAACAGACGAAATTACGGTGGTAAGAAGCGATAGCCCTTTT
Source organism: Triticum aestivum (assembly GCF_018294505.1). Lineage (NCBI taxonomy): Eukaryota > Viridiplantae > Streptophyta > Magnoliopsida > Poales > Poaceae > Triticum > Triticum aestivum. The sequence goes on along the minus strand of NC_057799.1, from coordinate 615,458,721 downwards.
ATTAGTACTACTACTACTACTATACTATATAAGTACTAGTAAATGTGCCCGTGCGTTTCAACGGGTTCACTGCAGAGCAAACACTTAGTCCTTCTGTGAGTAGGTGATGGGGAGGAGCGGGTCAAATGAGATCTTCATCTGCACCTCTGGTCGCACACAAACACTGACCATACATGACCAGTAGACGACACTAACATCATACAGATGGTGATAGAGTGATCTAATTATACATATTTCAAACAGATTGATAGTATACATACCGCAAAACCACCGTCAGAACTTTACTTATTTAATTTTTGCAAACAACATCAAGCAATTGTATATACAGACCAAATGAACACCATTTATGATAATGAAGACTGCTTAGTCAGTCTCAGAGAACAATTTATAGGTACACCAAGTTAAGAAACCGTTAGCAGTATAAGACAGTCCAACATGTACAAAAAGAGTAACAATATCTTCCTAATTTATCCAAGAACTTTGCAAACTAACCATCTTAGTCTGCTGTCAAGAATAGCACAGCAAAAGCAAGTGAAGATGGTTGTAGTTGCATACGTAGAGTAAAAACCATAAAGCCTACGTTTTAACAACCCCCTGAGTCCAAGCTGAGGTGAAATATAATACAGTTTACTCATTTCTTAAACTTAGTACATTTGACTCTTCAGCTTGGACATGTATCTTAGAAATGCATCAATTTATAATCTGACCAAGTAAGGCGAACTCAGAAAATAATGTACCTATGTTTCGAATCAGAACCGGAGTTTAGCAAACAGAAAAACTTATAAATTACTGCATGCTTCTTCATGTTGTGAGCCATATAATATTTTTCAGTTAGTCCTATCCTCTCAAGAAACATAGGGACTGAATTATCCCGTGAAAACAGATACTTAAAAGCATGTAGGAACTCCCCAAGCGGAAGAAAATCAAAGGGACTAATAGAAACAGTTTCTTCTCTGTCAATTGATGCCTAGTGGCTCCGAAGAACTGCTATGGCCAACCCTGAAGCAAAATTACATCTGCATCAGTAGGAAATGAAGGTTAAGTCATACACAAAGGAAGAAATTGATTGGTGCAAAGCTCAAGAGTGGATTTTTGTAAAGGAAATAGCAATTAAAATGGTCTTCATTTTAGCAATATCTTCTTTAATTCTTTCCCTCAATCTGTCATATCAGGAGTGCGCTGTAAGAGGCCTCATCAAGTTTTATTATCTCTGAGCATACCGAAAAACCTAACTATAAAGTTTAACCTCTCCAAACCATGATTGAATAGCATGACACATCTCTACTTATGTGGTATACTGAAAGTCCAATCCTCTATCTGCATTCTAGCTTGAGCGTGGATGTGACATTGCAGAAACATGATGGATCTGCTACGTGGATAACAAGACATGTATTAGAAGAATAACATACTCTTAATTTTCTGATTGTAGATTATTTATCAGAGGAAATTGCTTGGCAGGCAATAAATATTTGCTAAATATTTTCAGGTTACTGCAAAAAAGAAATCGAGGATCCCCATATCCAAATTGCAGATCCCCATTTGGTCAGGTCTTTACCTAAAGAAGCAACATCCACAGAGGAAGCTTTCAGTGACTGGCTAATTACCTCCAGCAGCAGAGGCAAGTCTGTACTATTAATTTTTGGAGTCCATTGAACATCAGTAAACTCTTTTTTGTAAATTTCTGTAAATAAAATCAACTAACATACATAACAGGAAATATAGGAATGAACACACATGCTAGCTTGTTTTTAAACAAACATATTCATAGAATGGGGTCACTGAAGCATCCTGTATTTTTTTTAATCAGTGAACTCATCACATACATCTTCTTTTATGAATTTAGTCTGCCAGTACAAACAGAATCCATATATGTAGGAGGGCATGTGTTGCTTGTCAGTCAAATGTAGTCTACTGTCGGCAACAGCTATATTGGCTACAGTAAACTGACGAATTGACAAACAGACGAGACCCATCAGATGATTCAAAAGTACCTGCGGCAAAGTAGGTCTAGGCGATAGTTGATGGTCTTCCGGCCAAGTCGGCGGAGGCGATGGCAGATGGCCTTGCGGCGAAGTCGACGGAGACGACGAAGGCGAAGTCGACGGAGACGACGGCTGCAAAGTCGACGGATACAGTATATTACAGAGATGTCAAAACCAATTAAATGCACTCCACCGAATACACCTCCTAATCTTATTTTGCTAGGTGCAGCAAGCATATCTATTCATGTGTATGCAATTAAGCTAATTGATAACTGAAGAAAGAGCAGAATACATGAAACTTCAAGAATTACTCCAGCATCATGCCCAAGAATTACTGTAACCAAGTTGAAGCCACCATGTTTAGGTATATGTATTCAGCAACATGAAATTTCATGGTTCAATCCTTGGCTAGTAACAATAATTTTTCAGAAAAAATAAACTGAAACAGGGGCTTGTATCATATCATCCAAACTGAAATTGTGAGCAATCAGAAGTAGCACCAATGGCGCCATGGCGCCATCCCACATCACAGCTTCACCATGGTAAGGAGCCGGCTTGAATCAACTTAGTCATTGACTCTGGGTCACTGTTTCCTTGCCTGGACGAGGCTAGGAGAAGGATGTGAGGGCGGCCAAGAATCCCTACTTGCAGGCAGAACAGTTGCAACAAAAATTGATAACAAAGAGATGCAAATGATTCTGAAGTGCGAACCACAATTAGTCAATCATGAGCATCAATTTAGCAAATAAACGTAATGAACAAATATGGAATGAGAAGCAATGAGTATATATGCTCCCTTGAGGACCGACATGCATAAGATGAGGGGGCCTCGATAGCAATCTTGCAATCGCATTTGCACCCGGCTGGAGGAGGATACATGGATGTGTTGCAGCCGTGAATGTGCCCATGATCTCGACCGGTGCAGCGCCAGGGAAGTGGCCGACGTTAAGGTGCAGGAGGAAGAGACGGTGGGGGAAGGGTCGCCCCCTTGCGTGGGTCGAGGCGCTCGAGGATTCCATGAAGGAGGTTGTCGGGGAGTGCCGCCGCTTCTTCCATTTGTTGGAACTCCTCATCGTCCCTGAAACACCTCCACTGTACACGCTGTCCTCGTCCCCGTCCGCCTGCGCGCTCGGCTCCAACGGCGGATGGCGAGGTGGCTGCGGGGCTCAACCGCTCAAGGGGGCATGGAGAGGTTTTTTGGCGAGCCTTCTAGGACGGCTAGCTTGCTCGTAGAGCTCGGGGATTTGGGTCTCCGGCAGCGGCTAGCAAGCTTGCTAGGGCCACGAAGGCGGTCAGTCCCATCAGCACAAGATCCACGGCGGCTCGGAGATGGTGGCGCCTCTGGGAGAGAGGATCAGCGCCCAGACCACCTTGGGTCTGATAGGAAGCAGTGGTCTTGTGGTGGCGGGCGGCTTTCATCTGGTGGAGGGCTGCGAGATTCGGGCGTCGGGCATCGAGGCGATGCAATGGAGGCCGGCGGCGGCGACCAGGGCGAGCGGCTTGGGGCCGAGAAGGGTTAGCGCTGGAGCGAGGGGATAAGTGTTGGAAGAAAGGATCGCGGATTGAATACAGATAAATACAGGGTTAATTTGTAAAACCGAAACGTTTTCTTGATCGGTTTACAAAAGGACTGTGGGTTCAATTCCTAAAAACCACAGAGACCTTTGTGTAAAAAGGACGTGACGGTGAACCCGAGAGCCTCAATGCGTGCTTTATTATTATTATTACTAGCGAAAGTGCCCGTGCGTTGCACCGGGTGAAAAATAAATAAATAAATAAATGCTTAAGCAGTTGAAAAAAATACCACTCAAACAACTTTGCAAGTAATCAAACGAACAACATTGTTCGAACATTTCATATTTTCAATTTGTAAATCCCATAGCTTTCTCAAAGAATATAATAAGTAAACATGGATATGCTCTTACTTGATGTTCCAAGTTGCATGGTCTTGGTGCTGTTGGTGAACTGACACATGGCAAGTTGAAACAAATTTTGTTGTCGAAATAGAAGTACAGTAGTGATCCAAAGTATTGGTATAAACTTTCTGAATAAAATGGATGATTGATTTCAGTTTAAATGGCTCACAAAACAGTGCAATTAGATCTCATTGCTGCATGCAAGGCTCAAACCCAAGAATAGTCATGCACCCAGAATGAAGAATAACCATGCAAATCATCAACAAATTCATTCAGATAGATTGGCTGCTTGTACTTCGTTCAGAATTCACAAGCACCAAGATTCAAATCACGGGCGTTGGTAAGGTTCAAAGCTTAATTTTCCTGAAAATGCATGTATAACTATTTTCAATAGAATCAGCTATGACATGCATACTTAGTTACTGCCCCCTTCTTATTCTTCATTGTAGATTCTCAGGAAGCCCACAAGGAAGTATTATTCTTGTCTCTTGCTCTATGCGTCTTTTCAACTCTACTAGAATTCAAATTTGGCCCTATTTTTCTGGAGATGGTTTTTCCCAGCAAACCCTTGCATAAACAAACGTTCTTCAAAATCTAAGGGCGGGAGGTTTATTTGTTTAATTGCCAAAGAAAACCACTTCATAATCTCCTCTAGACATTACAGCAAACACGTGGCACACAACTGAAATCAACATATGTACCTTAGCAAGAAAAGGTAATGCTTCATTGTCTACGCACTTGGCACCATTGTTTTGGGCACATGTGGCTCTTTGAAATATATCATCCTAAACATAACAATTTAGATACTAAAATATTTGATTGCTTAATACTTTGACACATGGGAAGAAGAATGTTTCATTTTGATACATTTAGTTCTGTTGTGGACCATGAAATAATATTGCAGCCACTATTAAATCATGCAGTTAAATTAGTATTAAGGTATAATTATGAATCTGGCTGTTAAAGATCAAAATGTGATATAATTCTAGGCTGACAACAATAAAAGATGCAGTACAGATCGACCAAAATGCGAAATTCAACAGAAGAGTGCAAGTTTCAAGAACCTGGAAAGAGATTATGTAGTACAATATTTTAGGATCCTCTCAACACTACGTACCAACTCAAATTTGTATAGAACTGAACAAAATTAGGACCTCCTGCAGGTATGCTAGTACTACTATGCTAAAACACACACACACACTACGTACCAATATGCTAGTACTGATCTAAAACATCAGCTCCATATCTTTTGTGAATGCGTGATGCGTGCCTTAGGACTTCCTGCTGTCCTGCAGGTATGCCCTTGGTCAGAAAGTTCTTGTTTCAGTCAGAGAGGTAGAACTGTCATCTGCATCATCTACTAACTCTACTAAAAAATGAAGCTCATGTGTCAGCAGTTGTCACTGAATTTTCAGATGACCGGCAATAAAGTTTGCTGCTTAATTTTGGACTGCTAAGTTTAAGTTTTCCATGTGTGTAGGTGTAGCAGGTAATAGCTCTGAACCCTGAAAAAAAGAATCAAAAATCGAATCCTTTCTCCATGCCCTCACAATGCCTATGAATTTCACATAGTGATCATTTAAACAGCACACACATTGTCCATTCAAAAAGAGGTGGAATAAAATTAAATCTAAACTGAACATTACAAAATTTTAAAATCAGAACCTTTGTATAACTGACAATGGATCATCGTATATAACAAGATCTAGTAAGTAATGCAAGAGCATACGCGTACATAAGAGTCACAAGACTGATTAGAAGGCATGACCTACATGGATAGACTGAGGTCTCTGTAGTGCAAGAATTAGAAAAATGCAAGCAACACACCAAAGACAACGACGGTGGTCCATGCTCTCTGCAATCCCTGAAGAAGAACAGACCTTAAAAGGCTGAAATCAGGAGTAAAGAACATATCAAAAGGGTTCGGAAATAGAAAGCAGAAAATTCAAGAGTCAGTACAAAAACAAAATAGGTCTAAACAGATCTGAGACTTGAGGAGAGAAGAACTATCATACTGACTATTTTAAATTTATTTACTTACCAATTAGTACAAAACATTTTTTGATGTAACGAAGATATCCGTATATAGAAGTAAATAATTGCCTATACACATCAATAGTTAAATACACAGTAGGTTATTTAAGTCGTGCATGGACCAAAACAATTTTGCGACTGGTTTTAAGGTTGCAATGGAGCACTTACAGAAGACGGCTCAAATCAACCTTGCTCATCAATAAACAGCCAATTTGAAGATATGGAGAAGAATCTAACTTTCTTGTGAGGCTTCATGAAGAAACATGTGGCACCACTTAGATCAGAAACACATGAGCTAGACTATCCGTGAAAATTGATTAAACGGTCTACCACATCAGATGCTAAAGAATGAAATCACATAGACTAATAACAAATGAAGAGGGACAAACACTGCAATTTGGGACCCAAGATAAATGGCGGGTTTACCTTGTGGGGGCAGTATGACGCCGGTAGCTTATCTCTGAAGGTCAATCCCTCATAGTGGGACTCAGATCCTGCTGCCCCACAGTATGGAAACAAATCCTTAAAGGAAGAAAGAGGTTTATTCTAACACGATTACTGGCCCCAACTTCCTCAACTTTGCGCACAAATTGTTCGAAGGAGTAATATGGGATCAAGTAAGAGTGCCAGTTTAGCGTAAAGCTTGATAAGATTGCAAAGGTGTTCCACCTGGCATAAAGACAATAATTCAAATTTAGGAGGCCATCAGAAATCAGAATAAGTATAAGCGTGCAGTGAGCAACATCGGGCTACAGTCTCTACTGTTTATGAGACCAAATGTTATGAGAAGAAAGTAAATTATAACTATAGCACCTGCTTAACATCCTGAATATCGTGTTGCCAACTTGTGAAATAAAGCTTTTGAACTAACAGTAGCTACATAGGTACATCTCCTGGATGTTGTTGAGACTGAGATAATGAAGGTCAGAAAAAAGAGAAGTGAGAACATTACTTCTTACTTTTTACTCATAAATTTTGTAAAATTTTAATGACGAGGATGTACAAACATAGAGAAGTTGTATCATCCAAGAAGGTGCATATACGTAAACTTTGCAGAATCACATGTTCCAAGCAGTATTCAGTCACACGTCTGGTTCCAATCCCTAGAACAATTAGACTGCAATGCCTGCGGATTTTCACTTTACGAGATTCTGTTTCTAAGATTAAATACAAACAAGAAAACAGACATTCAGCTCCAATTACATCGATCGGGCTTTGCCTTGGTCTTCAAATTTAAAATGCAGAACTGTAATATGTATGTATGCTGCTTGAACTAATGTAGTTCAAGGGCTATTGGTATGGTTCTTCCTATTCTGGAAATTGAACATACATGAGGAATCTGCAGACTTTACATTTCAGCTTGCATTCTCTTTTTACATGAAGAAAAATGAAGTAAATACTTGTAAGCAATAAGTGTTACCTTGGATTTCTACTCGTAGATCTGGGCGTATTTCGTGTAGCTAGCAATTTGAATGCGCGAGATTATGTGGCTGTGCCAGCGAGCCTGTCAGTCAAAATTCAGAAGCCTGGGTCGTGAAAATGCATTGTTGATTGGTTGTGTACTTACTGCTGGAGCTAAAATGGTCGTAGTTCTTGTGCCTTAACTCATCACATGCAGTCCGCCTGCATAGTTTGAAAAAAGAAATAATTCACAAATCAATACTGAGGAAGACATATAATGGTAAGATAAGAACAACTAGCTAGCCAGCGGCCGAAGGACTCATTCAGTTACCTGGCTTGTAATCATCATCACCCAGTCACTCCCAAAATTATTCAGTACAGGGCCAAAATCACAATCGTCAGTCTCATGCAAATCTTTAATTTCCCATGTCATTGGATACTCACCAGGCCTAAAAAAATATGCAAAAAAAAAATCAAGTATGAGATGTAAGATTCAGAGTACAGTCTTTAGAAAGATAAGTTTTCTTTCACAACAAAGGCCATCTAAACCAAGTCTGATGCCCACTTAAAACCATCTAAAGAGGCAATGTAATTGACCAATGGATTGTTATCTTACTTCATTCATGGAGTCCAGAAGTGGGATCAGATGAGAAACTGAAGGTGGTGTTCCACTCTCTGTCCGTGCAAGAATGCAATCTTGCATTCAATACATTAATTACTCAGTAAAAAAATCTTGGTGGTGCTTGCCGAACGGTTTGAGGCATCAGACATGGGGAGGGGATCTCACCAGATGAGGAGGTCCTGCCGAAGGAGGGGATCCCACAGGTCTCCGTGCCTCGATCTGGCCAGGAGGAGCCGCCGTCGGAGCACGCTGTGCTCAGAGAGGGGCGGGTTAGGCTTCTAGATCGGGATGGGGGAGGGGAGGGAGCAGCGGGGTTGGTGGTGCTAGATGGTGCACGCGGGGGGCGGGGGCAAGGGCAGAGGGGCGGTGGAGGTCGACCTGCCACCAGCCGCCACCGGCGCGAGGCAATGCGAGGTGGACGGCGGGGTGGGCCGCCGCCGGTGCAAAGCGAGGCGAAGCGCTGGAGGCATGGGGTAAGAGAGGAGGCAGGTGACCTTTTTTTTCCGGAGCGCCGTCGCCAAATCCCGTCCTCTCCGTCAAGCCCGCGTCAACGACCGCCGCCGGAACCCTCCTCCTCCTCGACGGCTCCGTACAGGTAGAAGCTCTGTTGTTTTTAACGTAGGGCGTGACTGCGGGTTGAATACTAAATAACACAGGGTTCTTTCAGTAAAAATGAAACGTTTTCTTAGATATCCACTTAAATAGGGACTGCGGGTTCAATAAATAAAAATCACACGGACCTTTGTGTAAAAAGGAGGCGACGGTGAGCCCGGCAAAGTCAACCCGTGCTTTATTATTAAAAATAATATTAATATTAACATATAATATATATGTATATATTATTATTATTATTATTATTATTATTATTATTATTATTATTATTATTACTAGGAAACATGTCAAGCAACGATGACGTGCTCTGCTTCTAGAGGACGTCCGAGTCAAGCTGCTAGATTGTGCTTCACCCAAAGAGTGCTTGTCAGTAATCTTTAGCCTCCCGGGGGAACGTATGCTTCTAGCAGTGGCGTTGCTGTGGTGCTGATGGTCGGAGCGAAACAAAGGTAACCATGGCGAGAAGAGACTCGAGGTTGAGGCCTTCAGGTATACTGTCAAGCACCATGTTGATGAATGGTTTGAATTCCTGGTGCCAAAACCCAAACCAGAAATAGTGCAGCAATGTAGATGGGAGAAACCATCGAATGACTTGGTCAAGATCAACACGGATGCATCCTTTTGTGAACAAACAGTAGCAGGTGGTTGGGGTATTATCTGCAGAGATGAAACGCCGGATGTCCGGTTTGCAGCAGCTGGCGGAAAACATGACTGCTCGGATGCTCTTCACGCTGAAGCTTATGCTCTTCTACAGGCCATCTCTCTGGCTGATCGTTTGGGTGTTGGACGTGTTGTTTTTGAAACAGACTGCCTCGTGCTCAAACAAGCTGTGACATCTACAGCCTATGACCTGGCGCCCTTAGGAATCATGTTCAGCGATATTAAGTTCAAGCTTAGCACTCTTTATAGAGGCCTCTGTAGTCTATGTTCCAAGATCTTGTAACAAGCCAGCACATGTGTTGGCTTCTATGGGTGCAGGTTTAGCTCATGATGAACACTGTGAATGGTTCACAAGCTACCCTGAAGATGTAATCAGTGCGGTGACCGGCGATTTGGCCGTGTCGTAATGGAATACAAGTGTTCCATTTAAAAAAAAAGGAAACATGCCCGTGCGTTGCAACGGGAATAAACAATAATTTTGTCAAAATACATACTCTTGAAGATCATCAATGACGTCCCTACAAAAAAAAAGATCGTCCATAACAAAAGACACATAATTGGGGAGGCTATGAATAATCTTGGCTGAAAATATTAAAGGATGCAGTTTGAATGCTTTTGACAACCGTGGCATCTAACTAAAATTTCAGAGTTGTAGAAGTAAGAGGGGACAGACCAACAATAGAGATATTAATTAAAGAAAGAAAAATAACATTAGGTAACACCAAACCTTCCAAAAGTCTTCTGAATCTTATAATCCCAGATGCAGGATGACAAAGAAAGATCATACATTGATAGACGCGTAGCGCCGACGCCCAAAAAAAAGATCTGATGGAGGTTGTATAGATGAAAGGTCTGTAAAGGACGCAGTGGAAGATGAGAATGCAGATACTTATGTTGTTGCCATTCATCTGTATATTGACAATGGGTAATCGCAAGAGGAAAGGTCTGTAAAAAGGGTTCATCTGTATCTGAAGATGAAATGCTAGATATTGACAATAGGTAATCACAAGAAATCTAGACATCTGATGTCGTGGAGTATGACAGAGATGATTCTTCTTGCAACACAGAAAATACAGAGAAGATGAATCAAAACATTTCAGAGATAAAAAGTTCTCACCATTCATCTTCACACTCCCATAGAAGTTTAAGGCATTCCAGGGGAAAATACCACCGGGGTGGTACTGACAAGAACAAATCAAAGAAATCAGCAGAGGGGTGCTAGAGCTAGGAAATACAATTGTTCTATTGATGATCCCTTGTCTTCAGATAAAAACAAATTTTGTATGGAGAGCCTTGCTGATAGGATGATTATAATTAGTCAGAAACTGGTTCAGATTCTGATGGCTTCAAGCATGACACTGAAGTTAGGCTATGAAATGCTTCATTAGAAGAATCAGATCTGCTTATTATCCATGAAGACCAGCAATTTGCTGATGAAACTGGTAGAGATAAATTCTTATTAGATGCTCCACCTGCATCAAAGTAGAAAGGCAAGGAAGATATGTGCTCCGTTGTGTCCGACTTTAATGGGCAATATGGACCTGAAGGAGTTGGCACCTTAGGGGCACCGAACAGTCCGCCGTATGATATTAACCACAATGTTTACGTGAGCTGCCACATCCTTCAGTTGGCTGGTTGCAGAGGCTACTCATACAATGGAAACATAGCTGTACTGGTGTTTGTTATCTCCTCTCGATTTGGGAGTTTTGTTTGCAAAATATGAAGATCTTTGGAGAGCTTTAGTGCTGACCAAGTGTACATCTGATCTACAAAAATGTGTCTAGAAACCTTGTGCTCAAATAAATTTGTTTAGAAAACTAAAAAATAATCTACCAATCAAACAACTTTTACTATTTTAGTGGTTGAAAATGAATGGTGTTAAAGATACACCATATGTTCATGCACATCAAGCATATATGACCTTTTGGGGATTGTAGTTCTTGATGTAGTTCAATAAGATCATATACGTGGTGATAAGAAGTCCCCAAAAGAGATTGTTGGGCCTCTTTTTGAGTGATAACCAAACGGCCATAAGGCAAATAGATAAAAAGTAACAGTTGAAAATAATGCAGAATAATATTCTCTAGATCGACGGATACACCACCAAAGCAAGATTAAAATAATTACCAAGGGATGCAACCAGGCACCACAATAGCTGTGCTCGCTGTCAGATTTTGGCTTGCCTCCCATGGTAATCAGTAAAGAGTTATTCGATTCTTCTTGTCTAGTTGGTGGCCTTGATCGGATTAAATGCTTCCCCTATCCAGCTCGCCGCAGACCAGAGCGCAGCCCCAAATCTGCTTCCTCTAGCAAGTTTGTTATTAAAAAGTACATGCAACTTTAGTACACGCCCAGGTTACACATAATGTTTTTGATTTGTAAAAAAGGGAAAATCTCCAAGCAATACCGAACAACGTTGGACTAATATGAGTACAGGTTAATAGATGTGAAGCATTTGGTTACTGGAACCTGACTCTGGTCCCTTTTATTTTTGTTACTTAATTAGCTTGATCAGCGGACAGAACACCTTCTTTTGTTTTTCATGATCGCAGAAGCTTAATACTTGAGCTATCTAGAAAAAATACTAAAACTACTTGCGAATCCAGTGTATCTATATCAAGATATAGGTTAATAGATGTGAAGCTAATAGAACCTGACTATTGTTCGCTTTTATTTTAGTTACTTAATTAGGTTGAGCAGCTGCAGGACACCTTTTGTTTCATGATTGCGGAAGCTTAAGTACTTGAGCTATCTTCTAGAAAAAAAAACTAAAACTACTTGCTAATCCAGTGCATCTCTATCAAGATAAATCATTACTGCATATATATTTTTGCCATATTGTGCACCATTGTATGAATTGTTTCATAAAACAAAGTAGAAATTAACACAGGAAACATCTGGCACTAAGCCATCTTGGTGTATAACACAAAATCAGGGGCTTCTATTTACCAGTCAATAGATGGGTCAGATTTCATGGGCTTCTATCTACGGACCAATTCAGAAACAAATTGTTCCATAAAACAAAGTAGAAATTGACACAGGAAACATCTGATGCTAAGCCATCTTGGTGCATAACACAAAGTCAGGGGCTTCTTCTGGCCAATACATAGGTGGGTCAGATTTCAGGGGCTTTTATCTACTGGTCAATTCAGAAACAATAAACTGAACAAGAGCAATCGGAAGTGGCAGCAATCAGAAACGTAAACTGAATCAGAGGCTTCTATCAACTGATTATATTTAGGGGATGCATACCTCTGGTGAAGCACGTTCGGACGGCGGATGTTGTTCCTCCGGCGAACTCAGCGGAGGCGACATTGTACGACTTGACGGATGTTCTTCTTCAGCCGGCGAACTCGGCGGAGCTCGATGGAGGTTCTGGCGACGCAACCTGATAGAGATTCCGGTCGAGGCTCCTTCCTTCTTATGGCAGCCAAGTTGCTCCATGGCTTTGTGCTGGAGAAGGACACGGACTCTAACTTTGATCCAAATCCAACTTCGATCCAAATCAGAGAGCGGAGGTTGGGGATTGAGAAGGCTACGGGTGACGCCGGAGAAGATTAAGGCCGGATGGGGAGGGGAAGGAGAAAAGGGCGACGGATGGTGGCCGGAGAAGAAGACTATCCGCTGGCGACGGCGGCGCCATTACGGATCGAAGAGAGCACGCATCAGAGAAGGAGCCCGTGCGTTTTCTCGATTAACCACTTTTAAAAGGACTGCGGGTCAAATATATCAGACTACAGGGTCTGTTTTGCAAAAACTAAACGTTATCTCAGTTTAGTCACTTAGAAAGGGACTGCGGGTTTAGTTATCAAAACGTACAGTGACTTTTTCGCAAAAAGACCATGACGTTGAACCCAACAGACTCAACCAGTGCTTTGTTATTACTAGATGACCTGTTACGTCAAATGGCGCAAAGACCCGTTTAAAACCATGTCCGCGTTGAAAATATTTGCATTTTTTCAGTAACCTCTTAAATCCGAGCAAGTTCATTTGGTAAGAACTTATACGCCTACATATAAAGAAAATTAAACACAAATCTTTTCTTAAGGTAATAATGCCACAAATTAGATCATCAGTAGTTTAATATAGCCTGCAATTAGGAAGTCCGAGTAGCTGTAAACTTGCATTAAAAAAAGAGCTAAACAGAGGCGACAATACAATGTAGTACTTAATACACGAACTCGTGAACATTGAGTACATGAGGAGTTGATAGAAATAGTAGTCAATTACATCATATAATCTCTACTCCTAATAGAGCAGTTGGTAGTCTCCGTTCCGGGTTTATTTTCGTCCATCATTTTCGTCCGGTTTTTTTCGTCCTCACTCCCACCTCTGACTTATCCACCAGAAACCGAAAAAACCTCCTCCTGAGGCCCCAACCCGCACCCATCCACGTACCAAAAAAATAGACCGACGAAGGTTAACCAACGAAAAAAGACCTACCAAGATTAACCAGAAAAAAAACCTAATGGAGGAGTTGGTAGTCCGGTACGGTTTATTTTTAACACTTTCCTAATGACAAAAAATCACGGATCTAACTTTCCTAGCTTAGCCAAATCAACGAATCTCTTTCATAAATGCAATTTGCTTTAGGAAACAAATAATAGATTCTTTCCTACCTTAGCCAAATCAACGGATCTCTTCCATTAATGCAAATTGCTTTAGGAAACAAATAATAGATTCTTTCCTACCTTAACCAAATCAATGAATTTCTCTCATTAATGCAATTTGCTTTAGGAAATAAATAATAGATTTTCAGGAAACAAATAATGGATTTAATACGGTTTATTTTCAACACTTTCCTAATGACAAAAGATCACGGATCTAACTTTCCTAGCTTAGCCAAATCAACGAATCTCTTTCATAAATGCAATTTGCTTTAGGAAACAAATGATAGATTCTTTCCTACCTTAGCCAAATCAACGGATCTCTTCCATTAATGCAATTTGCTTTAGGAAACAAATAATAGATTCTTTCCTACCTTAACCAAATCAACGGATCTCTTCCATTAATGCAATTTGCTTTAGGAAACAAATAATAGATTCTTTCCTACCTTAACCAAATCAATGAATTTCTCTCATTAATGCAATTTGCTTTAGGAAATAAATAATAGATTTTCAGGAAACAAATAATGGATTTAATACGGTTTATTTTCAACACTTTCGTAATGACAAAAGATCACGGATCTAACTTTCCTAGCTTAGCCAAATCAACGAATCTCTTTCATAAATGCAATTTGCTTTAGGAAACAAATGATAGATTATTTCCTACCTTAGCCAAATCAGTGAATTTCTCTCATTAATGCAATTTGCTTTAGGAAATAAATAATAGATTTTGAGGAAACAAATAATGGATTTAAAGAAATTCATAGATAAACCATCTCTACTACTTATTAAAGAAGAAAACATGTACATCGCTAAGTGTACCCAGCCTAACGTACACATAACAACATAGCTCAATTATAACCACACGATCAGAATCACTTAATTTAATCTAATCCAGAGCCAAAAACGCGCTTAGCAATTTACCTGGGCGGACGAAAACTCTGCTGTACCAAACGTTCCGCGCACCCCGCGTCGACCCCGGTACATCGTTTCCTAATCCAAGGAAAGGAAAACACAATCCGATATCGAAAGATCCTTGAATGCAGGTGAGCGACGCGGTCAACACGGGGAGGCGGCGGCATCTCGAGGGAACGGTGATGGCCAAGTTGTGGGCTCCGGCGGGGCTGCTGTGGATCTGGCGGATGGCAGCAGGATCGGGGCGACGACGGACGGCTCCGGCGAGAGTCGGAGGGACGACGGCGGCGGCTGAGCTCCTCCATGGCCTGCTGCGGTTCCAGGGAGAACAGAAGGAAGGGAGGGGAGGAAGGGCACGGCCAGCAGGCTCTCACCTCTCTTACCTCCATGCCGCCGTCGACACGACCCCCGAGCCTAGACCACGACCCATGCGACGGGACCCCGCTGATGCCGGCGGCGGTGCCGGGTTCCATGATCTATTCGACTTCATGTGTCGAATCATCAAGTCCGCACCAGCACTCCGCCGGGCCCCTCAGTGGGATCGGCGTCCGTATCAGCTCCTGCCTCTGCAAGTCAAGGGGTAGGCTGCTCGACCGCATCTCCAAGAGTCCCTCGCCGCCACAACGCCTGCAGTCGCGGACGGCCGTACCTGTCGACGGGAGCGGCTGAGCAGGGGACATCCCGCCGATCCGATGGCGGAAGGGCGAGATAATGGGCAAGTCTACCTCAGGTTGAATCTGGACACCAGCGAGCTCCTTGGAGTAAACCAGGTGCTGGACTTTTGCGTTTTGTTTATCAGGTTTGCACTGTGTGAATCACGCCGGTCCGGCTCTCACCCCTCTCTGACCTCCATGCCGCAGTTGGGCGCTCCTCCGAAACAAGATTATCGCGTCCAGGTATACAGTCCGCCACAAAACTCTCCTGTGCAGTGGGCGTACAGAAGGTACCTTCCTCTCCTGATTTTGTATATGGCAGTGTAGTACTATGTGGTTAACTGAAAACGAAGAGTAAGCAAATTAGTTCCTGTCAGAACAACTGTAGCCGGCATCGCCGCCGTCGCTTATGGAGCTCCACACCATTCCCCAATTGTACAAGAGCATGTTCAATCTTCGCCATTCTATACTATGTGCAAATGGTCAACTCTTTTCCAAACAAGAAGATATGAGGATTAGGCATATATGCCCCATAAGGTAGCTATATTCATGTGTTGTAGTGTGGATTATGGTCACGCTCTGTCTTGGACTGCAGATAGCTAGGTTAACAAAAATGGATACTCTGCATATTTTCTGAATTTTTAGTAAGGTCTACATGAATAAGGTTAGCAGTAGTTCTGACTTGGGGCACTGGTTAATTCTTCACATGCAGGAACGTGGAGAGTGGTGGCTCCAAGCCCATGGTGATTTTATTGTGCTTGCAGCTTGAGATGTACTTGGTCCAAATGAAAATCATCATTTTGAAGGGTTAGTAGATGATGCTCAATGCCATAAACCTGCACCGATCGTCACTCATGTCATCTCATAGAAGTCTATTGAATTTTAATTAACTTTTGCTGTATGCTATCCATGATGTAAGTGGAGATAGGAAGTTCCAAAAAAATCCTGCACAATGGGGATGTGCACCAATGATTTGACAGGATAAGATGTTTGTGAAGTATGAAAAATTATGACCTAAGCAAAACTTTTATTTACATATATTCATACATACTTTGAATTTTAGAAACATGTATTGCACGTATATAGTTAGATCTTAATTTTGTTTATTATTCAAAATGCTTGTACCCACTAGATTTCATTTTTTTTACCTTGAAGGAGTATTATATTACTATTATTTGGAATCCACCTTGATCCTCCACTTCTATTTTTCCTAGGCAACTTCGCATGGAATTAGGATCACTTAATAAGGTTCTGGTTTCTTTTTCAAATTCACTTGCTTTATGCATGAACCTATTATAGATTTGTTGGTGTTGATTTGCAGTAAGAGCAAATGTAATATTGTTCTCATCAATTTCTTTCATAGCATGTGTAATGCGTTATAACATCAGTTTCATTGGATTGGAAAAGGTGATAAACATGCAACCATTCTTACTCGATGATATGAATACTTCAGGAGCAATGGTGGCATTTGTTTGCACATTAGTATTCCATTATGTAGTAAAGGATATGGTCTGGTAGTCATTCTTTATCGTTATAGTTATTGTCAAATGGTGGAATATTGCTGCCTAGCAGCTCTGGTTCATGTGTGTGTGAAAAACAATGTAAAATCATTTTTGTTGCTGTAGAATCTCATGAGTCGTATGAAAAAGAAGGCTAGGATATTTATATTTTTTAATTGTTCAGCTGCTTGTGTTACAGATCTGGGCATACCTTTTGTTTGAGATAAATTTGGGCATAAATTGTCACAAATAAATGGGTGGCGTTGGGTCAAGGTTCAGGAAACCAGGGGCATCATGCTTCTTTTGAGCCACATGGGGAGAATTACATCCATGTATTAGAAAAACTAGGTGCCCGCTTAAACAGAAAAAATACAACTCTTGTTGACCGGGAGCTTCATGGTAGTGGCTAGAATTTAATCAGAGATCCATGTACAGGTTGATTGTTATGAAACCATGCGATGGAATCTTGATGTTGACAATGTCCAGAAATCTGATTCGTCAGAGACAAAATCCAACCTTAATTCCCCCATTCAGATCATGAAATATTGGGGTTAACAGTTTGCGATGTAAGATGGGTTGAGATCTGCTATACGTTAACTTTCTTTTGTTCAAATGTTTTCTTTTGTTTTGAAACCTTAATGTTTTCTGTTGTGGGGTGATAATGTCTGGGTTTATGCTAACAAGCAAGAAAAAAGTTACATGCAATGAGTTCCCAATCTTGAAATATTGAAATATTGAAGCATATCTTGGAATGACGGAGTTCCCAATCTTCATGGTAGATGATGGGACACTGGATGCTGAAGTTGCTTATTGTCTCGCGTAGAACAATAGCATGTCCTTATTTTTTGCTATGTTTTGCCCATGTTGATTACGATGGCATTGTTTTGAACATTCTATCTATGTTGATAAAAAAGGAGATGATTTGGTATGCCCTCCTTGCAGAGGATCGAGCCTGGTCGGTTGGTTCTTGGTTGGGTGTTGTTGAGACGATCCAAGCCACCAGCAATTCGAGCTTGTCTTCATGGTGTGTAATTATATTTAGGTAGACAAAATCCCCTGATGATAGCCCAAAAAGAAGATTCGGCGTGACATGGAGATAAAGTGTTGCGTGCGGCAGGAAAGAGACAAACATATTCAGAAATCCAAACCACCAGGATGACAGTTGCGAGATGGCGATTGGATGGTGCTGACACATCTTGCTAGCGAGGAGGCTGTTTGCCGAAATTGGACTTTGGATTGTTATAAAATTTCAGTTTAGACCAATTCTTGTTAAACATAACATGTTATTGTGACAACTATTATGAAAAAAATTTGATTTAGATAATCAAAATGATGAAGAAATTCCTAAACTTACGTGCGCTGCACGTGCACCCTTTCCAATTTGAAGGGCTGCTTATCGGTTTTAAATCTTGAAGTTTGCACGGTCACTAATATGACCATGCTATTTTAGAGTGATAACCTTCATTTCAGGCAGTAATGAAACTTGAAATGCCAGTTGACTAACAGTAATAAACACCAAGAATACTGGTTGATGTTAATGGGAATTATGATTAGCGATGATTCATCTTATGCTCTGGTGGAACGGGTCAAGCCGGTTTGCGCGGTGAGTATTGTCCGTTACTTATTTTCATACTAACTACATATATTGTTTGTGCAGGATGGATATGAGTTGAGAAAGCAGTTTTTATTATACTTGCTAAAACATCGTGGGAATGAAGCTAAAGACAACTTTCCGTATATTGTGAAAGAATTTCTTAAGCGTATAACCTAGATATTAATAATTTTATAATAGATGTTTAGTTGGAACTCCATTAAGTTTGTTACATGGACATGCCGTTAATTTTTCTTTTTGGCAATTTACATTGCAAAAATGTACTTTAATTATTAAATAATTGTGTCTGTGTTATATTGTCCGTACGTGTGAAATTTAACATGCATTATCTTTATATAACTCTTGCAAACTATTTCAAGAGCCCGTGGCAACGCACGGGCATTGTACTAGTTTGGTTATATACTCTCTTGTGTACATATCCTAAACCCTACCTGTTGAGGATATAACCATTAGAGTCACCCGCCCAGGAGGGCCGGGTTACGTCATAATGATCATCACGTGAAGCCCAGTACCAAGCTTGAGGATGGCGCATCAATAATGGGCTTAAGACCCGGAGGCGGCTTAAGGCCCGTAGTTATAAACCGCCGTTGTGGCAATGACTTGTAGTGTAAGGCAAGATTAGTTAAGAGTCCGAGCCGGATATTGTTATAAGCCGGCCGGGACTCTGAGAGCCGCGAGGCGTCAACCTCTCTATATAAAGGGATGACCCGGCGGCGGTTCAGGACGAGGGACAACAGATCGAGAGCCAGGCATAGCGATTAAGCTCCCTGGTCATCGAAACCCTAAGTAATACCATCTCAACTGGACGTAGGTTTTTACCTTCACCGTAAGGGGCCGAACCAGTATAACCCTCGTGTTCCTTGTCCCGCTTAACCCCTTTAAGCTTCCTAGCTGCGATGGCTCCACGACTAAGTCCTTGCACGAGGACATCTGCCGTGACAATTCCACGACAGTTGGCGCCCACCGTGGGGCCAGCGCATGATGGATTTGAGTTCTTGAAGGGTAGCTTCGAAGGGCTCAAGGGATACGCGGTGGGCCGGATGACCAAGAGTCGTCGCGGCAAGCTCTACATCGACGATGCAAACTGGGGCCCTGACGCCGGCTCAATCGAGTACGGGTACCGGGTCCCCTTCGGCGGAATCCATGTCTTTATTGGCAAGATTGGTGAGCCGGGCCTTGGGCCGGACCTCTGCACCGATCTCATCGAGACGGCTCAGCGTGCACGACCCGCCCGGACTCTGCCTGCCTTGAAGCATGCTTTCGTGGGATGTGTCCACGGAGGAATCTCTGAAGGATCTGGATCTGGCGAGGAGACGGCCGCTCACTCTGACGGCGAATCATCCACAGAGGAGACCGACTCGTTATACCAACTTCAAGATGGCAGGCTCAGGGGTGGTTCCGATGGCGACAGTATTCCGGACCCCTTTGAGCCGCCGAGCCGGGTTGGAATCTTCATGGCTGGCGCACAACCTGTTCAAAACCCCACCGCCGGGGCAGGAAGCCCTGTGCCCTTGCCGGCTCAGGTGCTGATGGATCTCACAGACAAGATGACGACCCTGTTAACCGCTACGGTCGCCCCGGCGGATCAAGCTTAGCATGACGCGGAGGTGGCACAGTTAAAGTTGGATCTAGCAAAAGCCAAGGAGGATCTGGCGGTGCAAGGGATCAGGATGGCTGCAGAGAGGGCGACTCTCGATGCCCAGACTCAGCTGATTCAGGCGCAGTCTTTCCGGCTCACGATGGATCAGAACGCGTCCAATGAGGTCATGAGAAGGAGGCATCAAAAGGCCCAATCTCGACTCCCTCCGGTTTACGATCCTCGAAACCTCTTCAACACGCCTGGTGCAGGGCCCAGTAACCCGCCAGAGATCACGGCGCCCGGGGCTGGAACGTCAATTCAGCCCCAAGTGATGGGGCCTCCCCGGGTGAACGCTGCCCCGCCTCAGTACGTGCCGATACCACCGGGTCATTATGCCAACCCGTTGGAAAACATGGTCGCCGCGGCGGCGCGACTGGCGGCTCCCCCAATCGATGGCGACTCTCCGACGGCGGTTGAAACCCGCCGGGTCAGAGAACTCCTTCGGACGGCTCTGGCGCAACAGGAGGCATATTCATATAGCCGGGACATGATTCATTCAACCCCTCGTCCGGGCCGGAGCCCGAGTTATAGCAGACACATGGTCTCAGCGACCGGCTCTAGCAATGTCCGACGCCGTGACTTGCCTCCAGGCCACGGCCCGGTTCATAATGGAGTTTTTAATGCGGTAGACCAAGACAGAGCACGACAAGAGGCGGAGCAGGCGGCTCAGTTGACGGCTTACCAGCCACTCCCGGCTCATCCGACGGCTTCCATCGACGCGGGTATACCTACGAGGACTGGAGGTGTTCCTTGTCTGGTGCCGGCTCTCCGTAATGAACGTCTGCCCAAAGATTTCAAAGGACCTAGGAAGGTGCCTAATTACACGGCTGATTTACAACCCGGAGCATGGATCGAGAGTTACGAGATGGCTATGGAGTTGCTGGAGGTCAGTGAAGTGGCAATGGCCAAGTACTTCACCATGACGTTAGATGGGACGGCCCGCACTTGGTTGAAAGGACTGCCACCGAACTCTATCGGGTCTTGTGCTGAGCTAAAAGCCCGGTTCATCCAAAACTTCAAAGATACATGTAGGCAATCTATGTCAATTGTGGATTTGACTAACTGCAAGCAGCAGGAGGGTGAGTCTACAACCCATTGGGTTAGCCGGGTCAAAGAGATAATACATTCATCTGATAAGATGGATGCCGGCTCTGCCGTCTTAATGTTAGAGCAGAATTGTCGTTTTGCGCCCCTGAAGATGAAGCTCGGGCGGCTCAAGTGCGATTGCAATGATATGGGTACGCTGATGGCGGCTCTGGTCAAGTACGCCGACTCTGATAGTACCAAGGATCCCGCGTCGGATGATGAAAGGACAAGGAAGGGAAAATGGAACGGCAATGGCAAGGGCCACCAGCATAACCCGGCGAACCAGGGAGGTAACAAGCGTAAGGCTGATGGCAGCATGGAGTTTGTGGCCAACGCCAACGCGCAGGGCAACAACCACCGTCGCAAGGGAAGACCACCTCCTCGAGCCGGGGGTCAGGCCCGATGCTTGAGCAGTTATTGAATGAACCTTGTCCAAGGCATGGCTCTAGGGAGAAGCCGGCCACTCATCTATGGAAGGACCGCGCAATCATGAAGTCCTTCAAAAATTCCAATGCTTTTAATGGCAACAATGGGCCGGGCGGCGGCTCAGGCGCCGGCGGCTTTCATGGCCCGGGCGGCGGCTCAAATTCCAATTCTCAGAATTTTCAAGGGGGCTTTAATCAGCAGTCCGGCCAGGGTCATCAGCAGCAGCAGGGGGGATACCAGACCAATCCGAAGCAGCTCAATGGTGGACAGTATCATGTGTTTACTACCAGTCTGTGCAAGCGAGATCAGAAGCTTCATAAAAGGGCTGTGAATGCTGTTGAGCCGGCGGTTCCACGCTATTTAAGATGGTCTGAGCAGCCTATTGTGTGGAGTAGGGAAGATCATCCTCCCCGGGTTGATAATCCGGGTCACCTGGCCCTGGTGGTAGCTCCTCGGGTTGGGGGATATAAATTCACTAAAGTGCTCATGGACGGAGGCAGCAGCATCAACATCCTCTATTATGAGACCTTCCGTCGTATGGGATTGATTGATAAGAACCTCAGCCAGTCCAATACTGTTTTCCATGGGGTGGTGCCTGGTAAGTCGGCGTATCCAGTTGGTAAGATCGAGCTGAAAGTGGCTTTTGGAGATGAGTACAACTACAGGGCGGAAAAACTAACCTTTGAGGTGGTTAAGATAAGAAGTCTGTATCATGCTTTATTTGGGCGGCCGGCTTACGCCAAGTACATGGCACAGCCGTGTTACGTGTATTTGCAGCTCAAGATGCCGGGTCACAATGGGACCATTACAGTTCATGGCAGCCGAAAGATAGCCTTGGAGTGTGAGGAAGGTGACGCGGCTTACGCGGAATCTGTTTGTGCCACAAAGGAGTTGAAGTTTTACAAGGACAATGTTGACCCGGCAGATATGACGTCTTTGAAAAAGCCAACCACGGAGCATGAGCCGGTAATGAAATTTAAATCAGCTGATGAGACTAAACTTGTTGATTTTGTTCCAGGTGACTCATCTCAGCAGTTCAGCATCAGTGCCAATCTGGATCCGAAATAGGAAGGCGCGCTCATCGAGTTCATCCGTGAGAACAGGGACATCTTTGCGTGGAAACCTTCTGACATGCCAGGTGTACCTAGAGAACTCGCTGAGCACACTCTCAATATTGATCCGAAATTTAAGCCGGTCAGGCAATTCCTCCGGCGGTTTAATGAGGAGAGGCGGAAAGCCATCAGTGAGGAAGTAGCCCAGCTCTTGGCGGCCGGATTTATTGTTGAAGTCTTTCATCCAGAGTGGTTAGCTAACCCGGTGCTTGTGCTCAAGAAGAACGGCACCTGGCGTATGTGTGTGGATTATACGGATTTAAACAAAGCTTGTCCGGCTGATCCCTTTGCTCTCCCCCGTATTGATCAAATTATTGATGCTACGGCGGGCTGTGAGCGTTTAAGCTTTATGGACGCTTACTCTGGATACCATCAGATCAAAATGGCAGTTAAGGACCAGGAGAAGACAGCGTTCATCACTCCCTTTGGAGCCTTCTGTTATGTGTCTATGCCTTTTGGGCTCAAGAGTGCACAGGCGACTTACCAACATTGCGTGCAGAATTGTCTTCATCACCAGATTGGGCGCAACGTTCATGCCTATGTGGATGATATCATAGTTAAATCCAGAGAGAAGGAGACCTTGATAGATGATCTGAGAGAGACCTTTGATAATCTCCAGGTCTACAAGATGATGCTTAACCCGGCCAAGTGTGTTTTTGGCGTTCCTGCAGGCAAGCTCTTGGGTTTTCTGGTTTCTCACAGAGGCATTGAAGCTAACCCGGAAAAGATCAAGGCAATCACCTCTTTGGCTAAGCCGGCGTGCATAAATGATGTCCAGCGTCTGGCGGGTCGCATCGCTGCTTTGAGCCGGTTTATAAGCCGGTTGGGCGAAAAGGCCATGCCACTATACCAGATGATGAAGAAAACAGATGACTTTATCTGGAATGATGCTGCTAATACTGCTTTTGAGGATTTGAAAAGACAGCTAGCTGAGCCACCAGTCCTTGCTGCTCCCGTTGACAAGGAGCCCTTATTGCTGTATGTGGCCGCTAACACACGAGCCGTCAGTGTGGCTGTGGTGGTGGAGCGTAAGGAAGCGGGTAAGGAGTATCCGGTTCAGCGGCCGGTTTACTACGTCAGCGAAGTACTCATTGAGTCCAAACAGCGGTATCCACATTGGCAGAAGCTTGTTTATGGTGTGTTCATGGCAAGCCGGAAGCTTAAGCATTATTTCCAGGGTCACCCTATCACTGTGGTTAGTTCTGCTCCCCTAGGAGATATCATCCAAAACAGAGAAGCCACAGGAAGAGTTGCTAAGTGGGCTATAGAACTTGGGCCTCATGGTCTAAAATACATGCCGCGCACTGCTGTCAAATCTCAAGCATTGGTGGATTTCATCAACGATTGGACAGAGCTGCAGGTGCCTGAAGAGAAATCGGATAATACATACTGGACTATTCACTTCGACGGGTCTAGGCAATTGGAGGGCTCGGGGGCTGGAGTTGTATTAACTTCCCCTCGAGGTGACAAGTTTTGCTATGTGCTACGGTTGATGTTTCCCTGTACTAACAATGCGGCTGAGTATGAGGCCTTGCTCCATGGTCTTCGGATGGCTAAGGAGATGAGCTTGAGCCGGGTAAGGTGCTTTGGCGACTCAGATTTAGTGGCCCAACAAGTGTCAGGCAAGTGGGATTCCAAGGACCCTCTCATGGCAGCTTATCGCCGCGAAGTTGATGCCATTGCTGGACATTTTTAGGGTTACCAAGTAGAGCACATCGATCGCAGGAAGAACGAGGCGGCTGATGCATTAAGCCGGCTGGGCTCTCAGCGAAAGCCGGTGCCGCCTAATACTTTCTTGGACATTTTGCATAACCCTTCTGTTAAGTTGCCTACAGAGGAAGACTTGGCTGTTCCTGACCCGGAGGCACAGTTGGTGGCGGCTCTCCACATTACCCCAGACTGGACAGTACCATACTTGGCTTACATGACCCGGGAAGAATTGCCTGAAGATGAAACTTTGGCCAGACAAATAACCCGGCGGTCTAAGTCAATGATAATTATCAATGGCGAGCTGCATCGTCGCAGTGTCACTGGAACTTTCCAGCGTTGTGTTTCCCCTGAGGAAGGTCAAGAAATTTTACGTGAGATTCACGAGGGGGATTGTGGCCATCATGCCGGCTCAAAATCCCTTGTGGCCAAGGCTTTTCTTCATGGTTTTTATTGGCTGACGGCTCATGCTGATGCAGAGGACTTGGTCAGTAAATGTGACGGTTGTCAGAGGTTCTCACAACGGGCTCATGTGCCGGCTCAAGAGTTGAGGATGATTCCAATTACTTGGCCATTTGCGGTCTGGGGGCTTGATATGGTTGGGCCTTTTAAAAGATCCAAGGATAAGAAGACCCACCTCTTGGTGGCGGTCGACAAGTTCACAAAGTGGGTTGAAGCAGAGCCAGTTAGTAAGTGTGACGCAGCCACAGCGGTTCAGTTTATGAAAAGGGTGATATTTCGCTTTGGTTTTCCACACAACATTATAACTGACAATGGTACCAATCTGTCTAAAGGCGCCATGCAGGAGTTTTGTCAATGAGAGCATATTCGGCTTGATGTTTCATCAGTGGCTCACCCTCAGTCCAATGTTCAAGCTGAGAGAGCCAATCAGGAAATCTTGAAGGGCATCAAGCCCCGGCTTTTGGTCCCTTTGCAACGGACGCCGGGTTGTTGGGTGGAGGAGTTACCCTCCGTGTTATGGAGCATCAATACTACTCCTAACAGGTCTACGGGTTACATGCCTTTCTTCATGGTTTATGGAGCGGAGGCGGTTCTCCCTAGCGACATCCGTCATGACTCGCCTCGAGTGGCGGCTTATGTTGAGGCGGATAATGAGCGGGCGCGCCAAGATGCTCTTGACTTGTTGGACGAACAACGTGATGTGGCAGCGGCTCGCTCGGCGATTTACCAACAAGACCTACGCCGCTATCACAGCCGCCGGGTTAAGTCCAGAGTCTTCCAGGAAGGTGATCTAGTGTTCCGGCTCATCCAATATCAAACAGATGCACACAAGTTATCTCCGCCCTGGGAAGGGCCCTTTGTGGTCAGCAAGAACTTGCACAACGGGTCATACTACCTTATCGATGTTCGGGAGCACAAAGATTCACGTAAGTCGGAGGAAGAGACCCGTCGGCCGTGGAACGTAGCTCAGCTTCGACCTTATTACACTTGAGCCACCGGCTCTCATAACGTACCTATTTCTATAGCCATGTATATATTATGATAAATAATAAAGCAGGACCTCCGTCCTTTTCTCGTCCAAAGGTAAATGTGTTATTTCCATTACAACATTACGTGGTCACTTGGAGATGGATCCGGCTTATGATCGTATTCGAATCTAGCCATTAACAATATGATCACTTGGGGGCTTCCTGTTCAAACATAGGTCGTATTCGAACCAAAGAGAACATAGCTGTCGATACCCATTTGATTGGCAAATTGCCGAGCTCATTGGGGAGTTTTTCTTGATCATATTTGAATCATAGCTCAACCCCCTTTGGGAACCGACGTGGATCGTATTCGAATCAGCGTCGTTAAACAACTATTAAGGTCATTTGGGGGCTTCCTGTTCAAACATGGGTCGTATTCGAACCTAAGAGAACATAGTTGTCGGTACCCTCCTGATAGGCAACGCCAAAGCCACTGGGGCTATATGATCGCATTCGAATCTTAGCTTAACCCCTTTGGGACGGTTCTCTGGTCGTATTCGAACCAGAAGCCCCTAAGTTTTGATCTTTTGATTTGCAACAAGTTCTTCTAATCATATCAACACTGTGCAAGGGCGGTTCTTACTCCGCCGGCTTAACTTTGATTAACAATGTTGATAGCACACAATAAGCATTATCGATGCTGGTGAGCCGGAGTTGAGTTCTCAACCTCATTATTTTGGGTTACATAAACCGGAAGTGTACTTGAAGGCTTGCAGGTATGCTATTATGGTTATCGCGAAGATATAATTGGGAACCGGTCTTTTATGACCTTGGTTCATATTCCGGGTTATGTGTAAGGTATATGACTCTCCATGTGGTAAACCGCCTAGAGACTTGTGATGGGTTTTTCTATGCAGGACAATTAAGAAACATAAATGATCAAGCATAACCCGGAGGAATATAAAAGAGCAGCTTCAACAGAGTTAAGCGCTGCACACATGCACAAAGGCACGACAAAATTAAGTGTTTGTCCTACTCTATTACAGGACTCTCCGAGTCAAAAAGGTGAGGCATTGTTGTTAAGGAGTAACCATGAGCCGCCTAAGAAGTCAAGGTGCTTGTTGGGTTGAAGCTCCCGGCTCATCCCTCTCCGCTCCTCCGGCTGTTTCCATGACCTGGAAGGTTGTTGATTTCCAGTCAATGCCACTCAAAGCTTCGAATTGAGCCTCATCATCAATTAACCCGGCCGGGTCAACTTCTGGGGCGAAGGCATGCTTACGAGTCGGAGGGATCAGGCTAACTGCTTCATAACGTGGAGTGGGGATCCTCTGATTCTCCGCGTCATAGCCCGGCTGATACTTGGTAAGATCTGTGTCATTCCCAATCAAGGTGGCCACCGGGCGCACACTCTTCACACAGGCGGCGAAGTCTTTCTGGTCAAAGGGGGTACCATCTTCCTTCAGGTTGGGGTATCCAAGAGCGATGTCGGCCGGGTCTAGCTCCGGTAGAAACGCCTTGGCCCGGCTCAGAGCAGCTATAGCTCCGGCTCTAGCAGAAGCCCGTCTCAGCTCTTGGAAGCGTTGAGGAAGTACGGCAAGCCGCCTGAGTACGTCTACCAGGTGAGTGGGAACCTCATTGGACAGAGCCACAACGTCTAAAGCACGTTGTGACCCGGTGTAGAGTTGCTCCACCAAGGTGTAAACAGCCTTCAGCTTGGTTCGCATGTTCTGATTGAGATTGGAGCTTCTAGGGCCTGTATGACAAAGTCAGGTGAGCTGATGGCAATGGTGGGGCTTATGAGACATGAAGGATGTAAACTTATTTCATGCTTACAGAGTAACTTACCAAAGATTGCGGAGACCATCTGCGATACATGGCATTTTAAGCCGGAGAGTTTGGCGGTTCTTTCAGTAAGAGCAGCCTCCGCTTGTTCGGCCCGGCTGAGTAAGGCAGTCTTCTCATCGGCCCAGGCTTTTCTTTCTGTTTCAAATTTTTTCTTCAGTTTTTCTTGTGCAGAGACACTGAACTCAAATTTGGCATTGGCTTTCTGGGTCTCATTTTCCTGAGTCTTCAGGCGGGTCTTCAGATCAGAGATTTCCGATTCAAGTTTCTTGCAGGCAGCCTGTACAAGTTCCGGGTTACAGTTTGAGTGATTATCATGCAACATTAAAGTCCAAAGCACTTTGCAAGCAAAGACACTTGGCACTTGGGGGCTAATGTAGGCTAAGAAGCTTTATTTACAGTGTCGGTTCATGAAAACAAGTCCCAAGCGCTTTGCAGGCAAAGGTGCTTGCCACTTGGGGGCTAATGGGCAAATTTGCTCAAGTATTTAATTAAAGCATAAGGTAAAAGACCGGTTCACCTAGGCTGTTTAACCCGGCCCTTGAGTGTTACCAGGTAAGCCGGTATTAAGTCTACAACATATTCTATCATAAGTAATAGACTTGGGGGCTAGCATGGTAAGGATGACTATGGAGTAAACAACGGAATTATACCTCAGATTTTTGCTGTATCTGCTTCACCATGTCAATTTCCAGGTCCCGGCTGTTGTGCACTTGACCAATATAACCAGCAACAATATCTCCAATGCTCAAGTTAGCATAGTCAGTGATATCCAGTCTGGCCCTACGGCGCTCCAGCAGTTCTTCCTTAGCAGAGCATCTAGCCAGCACAGTGGGTCTTCCCAGCTCAACATATTCGGTCCGGGTAATCACCACATCCGGGTCATCGGCCGGTTGAGCTGGGCTGGGAATCTCCGGGTTGTCAGAACCCTCCATGGCTTGTTCTTCAGTTGGAGCGGTGGTTTCTGGAGCTGGTGCAGACGGCGGCTCAGAGGCAGAGGCGTTGGGTTCAGTCAAGACCGGCTCTTCGACCGAGTTACTTTTCTTTTCCCTCTTGCTGAGCTTTGCTTGTGCACTGAAAGTCAAAAGGTTAGTGCAAAAACATGGGTAAGATAAGCACAAAGTAAGCTAATCATCATTACTCGGGAGCGGTCTTGAAAGCCGGCAAGTTAGATTGCATGGAGTCCCCGGAGGAAGGTGAAGTTTCCTGATAGTTTGAATCAGAAGAATTGACTGGTTGACAAGTGACGCCCGCCAAAGGATGGAAAGGATATAAGTTGGAGATAACCTCGGTCCGGCGCTTCCTTGATGCTTCAGGTAAGCCGGAGGAGAGGTCTGCTTCCTTGTTGGTCCGGGTTTGCCTCCGGCTCTCATGAATCTGTCGCTTCAAAAGAAATTGAGGATCTTGATAAGCTAAAGGATGTGAAAATCTTACTTTCCGGGTTACTCTTCGGACTTTCAGCCTTGGCAAGGGCTCCGAGTCGGAGGAAAGTATAGTTACCTCTTCAATCACCGGGTTACTCGCTCCGGTATCATCCTGCTGATAATCAGTGTCAATAAGGTGGTTAAAAACAGACAAAAAAACAAAAGAAGAGCCTAAAGAATCAAGGGCTACCTCTGACTCGGAGGTGTCATCCAACTGAAGCAGGTCTGAGGCGCTAGGCTTACTCCCCTTCTTGCGGGGAGCGGCTCTCCTGGCGGCTTTTTTGACCTTCCTGGCTTTTTTAGCAGCCTCATGGTCATACCTGACCTTCCAGAACTTATCATTAGCCTGAAAAATACAACCAAGGTTTCTTGAAGTTAAAGATGAAAATTGTTAAAATGGAAAGTAAGGTGCTCAGATCAGTAGCTTACCGCTGGAGCCGGGTTAGCTTTGCAGAAGGGACTTAAGCCTGTCCTCCCGCAATCTGCTAAGCTCTCGTTTAGAAGGGACTTGGTCATATCATCAACGACGTCCTCAGGTAAGTCGTTGGGGCTGTGCCGAAGAGGATCATCCTTCCGGCCCGTGTAATCACACATTAAGCCAGGGCGGCGGCTTAGAGGAATCACCCGCCAAGCAATCCAGACCCGGACCAGATCAACGCCGTTAAGGCCGTTTCCCAGAAGAGCTTTAATCTTGTTGATGGTGGGGAGGAGTGGTTGACGCTCAACTTGAGATAATTTGTCTGGCAGGGGGTGATTTGACTCCAGACGCAGGGCGCGAAAGCCGGGCAGAGGGTTCTCATCAGCCGGAGAAGTATCCTGGCAGTAGAACCATGTCTGGTTCCAGTCCTTTGGGTGGCTTGGCGGCTCAGCATAAGGAAAGAGGCAATCTCTTCGTCGTTGGATTGAAATCCCGCCAAGTTCCAGGCTAGGCCCGTTGGCACACTCGTTTTGGCGGTTCAGATAAAACAGCTCCCTAAAGAGTAGTAGGCTGGGCTCTTCTCCAAGGTACACCTCACAGAACACTTGGAAGTTACAAATGTTCGACACGGAATTGGGTCCAATGTCTTGAGGTCGCAGATCGAAAAAGTGCAGAACATCTCTGAAGAACTTTGAGCCGGGAGGTGCAAAACCCCGGCTCATGTGATAAGCAAATATAACAACCTCTCCGTCTCTTGGTTGAGGTCTTTCTTCGGACGGGTCAGGCGCACGATAGGACATGACCTCCTTCTTAGGCAGGTAACCCGTTTTCACGAAGTCATCTAAGGTGTTATCAGTAACGCTGGATCTCACCCAGTTGCACGTAATGGGCGCCTTGGGTGGCATTGTGAAAGACGGAAGCCTATGACAAAAGAAAAATTCCGGTTCAAATTTAAGCCGGAGGAAGATTTCAGTTCAGTATTCAAGATGGCGGCTTATGAAGGGGCCTAATAATATATGACTAATTGTGTCAGGTTATTTAAGCCGCTGTGGGTATTATAAGCAATTTAAGTTATTTAACTCTATTATGAGTAAGCCGGAAATTTCACAAAGCACTGCTTCTTCTAAGCCGGTGATATGAGCCGCCATGGCTAACAGATGCAGTTTTTGTCTAAGTGTTGCATGAACAAGTTTCACAGGTTGCAGGGATTATTTTGGATCAAACGATCGTCCAGAAAGGAAAATTTTCTAGACCTAGAAATCTGATACAGAGAAGTTCATAAGCTCTGAACTAGGTCTTTTTGCGGACAAAAGGGATCTACTAGCATAAAAATGGGTGAGAAACTACTACCGCAGGGAGTCTGTACCGTTTTGGATCAAAGGGAACCTTGGTGGCGGAACTGTGAAGAACTGAGATGAACTACGAAGAACACGGAGAAAGCTTGGAACCCTAATGCGGATCTGACATCCGAGAAGAAGAAGACTTACGGTTGCAGGTTCACTGCGGAGAGTCGCCGCCGTTCTCTGGACCAACTCAGGTTGATGCAGCGGCCGAGGCTGAGGAAGACAAGAGGCGCGGCGGCGGCGGTGGAGCTCGGGCTCTGGAGCGTCAGAGGAGGAAGACGATGGAGGGGAAGAGTGACGAAGACCTATGGGTCGGGCCTATTTATAAGGGCCGGCTGGTAAATGGGCGCGGGAAAAGAGGAGGCGGAAGACATGATTATATTGCCGCAGAAACGCCTCGATTTTCGGGATGGTCTTTAAAGATAAGATCTGTTGGGATATGACAGAATAAAAAATGAATTTAATGGAAGATGACGTCATGGCGGGTTACCAAGAATCCAGAAGATGACGTCATGGTGGGTTATAACCTTTGTACAGCAGAAGCCGGAAGATTTTTGAAGATTGGCATGAATCGGTTCAAATCAATCTGGGGCCTAATGTTGAGGATATAACCATTAGAGTCACCCGCCCAGGAGGGGCCGGGTTACGTCATAATGATCATCACGTGAAGCCCAGTACCAAGCTTGAGGATGGCGCATCAATAATGGGCTTAAGACCCGGAGGCGGCTTAAGGCCCGTAGTTATAAACCGCCGTTGTGGCAATGACTTGTAGTGTAAGGCAAGATTAGTTAAGAGTCCGAGCCGGATATTGTTATAAGCCGGCCGGGACTCTGAGAGCCGCGGGGCGTCAACCTCTCTATATAAAGGGATGACCCGGCGGCGGTTCAGGACGAGGGACAACAGATCGAGAGCCAGGCATAGCGATTAAGCTCCCTGGTCATCGAAACCCTAAGTAATACCATCTCAACTGGACGTAGGCTTTTACCTTCACCGTAAGGGGCCGAACCAGTATAACCCTCGTGTTCCTTGTCCCGCTTAACCCCTTTAAGCTTCCTAGCTGCGATGGCTCCACGACTAAGTCCTTGCACGAGGACATCTGCCGTGATAATTCCACGACACTACCCCCTTGTGATCAACACTTTGTCCTTTGAGTCGAATGGCACAGCTACTACCGCTTGTGGCAAAAATAAGGACTCTGCAATATACCCATCAATGTCAAGAGAAAAAGAATATGTGATGTATCTCAACCCGTGCAAAACAATGTAAAACCCGTACACGCTATGTACACTCTCATTGCCTAGCATAGCATAAGTAGCTAAAAGACACTGTACAAAAGAATTGACAATTACCAAGAAAGAAGCATGCCCTCAGCTGTGTAGACAGCCATAAAACAAAAAGTGGCAAAAGCCCCATAAGAATTAGCTTTGCCATCTACTCCCTCCGTTCCAAAATAGATGACCCAACTTTATACTAACTTAGTACAAAGTTGGGTCATCTATTTTGGAACGGAGGGAGTAGTTTATGAGCTAAAGTTGAGCATTCACCAATGGATAAAACATATTGAGCATCAACTACAAAACAAACTCTATTTTTCTAATAAGACGACATAGGTGTGAAATGGGCAAAGTCTATTTTGCCATCCAGTTTATACATGAGCTAAAGTGGAAAGCTATGTTCACAGATGCATAAATAAACAAAATAGAAAATTAGTTAAACAGATTCTGTTTTTTCCTTGAAATACCTGAAGGAGCCAAGTCCTAGATTTAATTTCAATACTACCTCGACTCTTTTGCAATTTCCTGACCATACTGGGTAGTAGAAACTTGTTAACTACAGCAACATATTCAGGAAACAATAGCTTAAATGTTGCAAAATTGCATGGGTTATGCATTGAAATTCTGCAAGTATAGGCTAAATATTTAAGATGAAGAAATAAGAATATGCTGAATTTGAAAGAAAAATATTATATAATTCGAAAGAATCACAAGCTTATCTTTGTACAGAACAAAGACTTAACTAACTCAGAGTAAAACATGCAAGAATAGCTTGCGGACCAATTTTGTTCCCTTTCTCTTAGGTACTTTATAAATGTCACCTATCCAGAAAGGGCCTCAACTAATGATCCAGCCATGGTAAAACATTAAACAAGGCACCCAAGGAAAGCTCCATCCATGGAGGCACACCATGCAAGGCCATAAGATAAGCTGAATTCAAAAAAACATGACAGACAATATATGTGTTTCAGTATTTTACCTTCAGATATCGGTATGACACACATATAAAAGGTGCAGGACAGAAGCTAACTTAACAAATACTTCCTCTGTTCATAAATACAAGACGCTTTGGAGAGTTGTATGGTCAGTCTAAAACGTCCTATATTGATGAACAGAGGGAGTATGAACTGATTGATGCAAACACTTTAGATCCAATAATGAAAGAGTTCGTAGTTGGACTCAAGAGGTGTAACTATTACATGATGACCGATATTTTCAGCAAGCTCTGTCAACAAAATTCTGTCATACTCCCTCCATTCCAAAATAGATGATCCAACTTTGTACTAACTTTGTACTAAAGTTAGTATAAAGTTGAGTCATCTATTTTGAAACGGAGGGAGTACCTTTTATGTAGTAGCTAACTATGATCAGAAAATGTGTCACTTTCTTTGCCAGCCAAAGGTCGGTACTGAATTGATAACAAGACTGACAAACACATTGCCCTGTAGAACTTCACATGTCAGCGACATCATGATAATTTTTTTATAGCAGAAGAATATGCAAAACACAGTATGAATGGTAATTAATAATTAGTAATTACAGTTATATGAATAAGTTTCTTAATCTCATGTGGTAGTCATTCTAGGATTATATGTAAATGGCAAACCAAAATGCTCAAATCTAAAAGTTGCTGGAAGTAACCAAAATGTTCATTTACATGGAAATTAACAGGAAAATCAATGTTTCTTGAAACATGGATTCATGTGATTTACAGCCCACAAAAACCCGCTATAAGATGCAATGTTAAGCTTTGTAATTTCTTTTGGGACAAAAACAGTGGCACCATTTTCTTTAGAAATAAAAAACAGCATCCAGCTGCTGCAACCTGAGTGAGATGGCCAAGTACATGTTTCCCAAAGATCCAAGGCAGGCAGTGGCATCATGATGCAACGACTAAAAGGGCTTTTGACAGACCTCCAGAAAATAGAGAAGACAAAAGAACTAACAATATTTACCACACCATATAGAAAAATACTAAAGGTCCTACAAATTAAAAAAATTGATTTCAGGATGAGAAAACAAACACCAAAATCTTTCAGGAGAAGCAAATCTGTGTGCTGATTCTGTAGCTAGTTCACTGAAATAGGACCTTAGCTTTTTGCTGGTGTAGCATGCACATGGCAAACCACAGTAGTGTTCTCAAGCAAAATATTACGCATTAATAATCTGAATGGAAGGTATTATTTTCTCTAAAGGATGATACCTGGCCACCGAGTTTCTGAATGTCAGGTGCTACAACAGGACATAATTTATGCTGGAGCATGGCAATTGGCAGGTAAAATTACTTGCCATGACATGCCTAGCAGATCCTTAAATCAAACACTGCAGTTCTAGATACAACTCTTATCTTCCCATGAAGAGTAGGAGACATAAGCGGCAAATAGGTAAAAGAAGTAACCAACTATTGCTAGAACCAAACTAAGTTTGGAAGAGGAGGGAAGCACACAATGAATTCATAATGCTTCTGAATTCAAACTGGATATAGAAAAACTCACACACACTGTCCTTTTCTAAGATGTTTGCGACTTGGTTCAAAAAGTCCAAAGAGAATATATGCAGTCATACCTGCAAAAAAATTAGAGAATATGTTAGTTGTATGTGTCATATTTATTGAGGGGGAGAGAGAGCATAAACTAAGGATAGAAACATACATTGCGCTCAATATAACAATCACGTGGCACATCTTTGTATCAACAACGGTTCTGGCCAACAAAATCATAAATTAGTTAAAAACTCAATCTAATAGTATGTGTCGAGATAATTTGTTGCTTAGAAAATCTATTTTACCAGGTAGGATATTTCCACTTTGATCTGGGCATCTCGGCCTCCCAGCGATCCCCCGAGATAGACGTTTCCTGGTCATCCGATCTTCCCTCTCAGTTTCCTCTCACATCTGACCCAGGAGAGGCCGCGCGGACACCCAAGAACGGCTGACCCAGCCAATCGCTAGACAACCTGAGCCCACAGGTCATTTGCCCCTGCGAATTCACCGCCCGGTCAAAACAGAATGCGACGACGCGCGAGATGATCCAACACAAAGGAGCACACCGACGTCCTGTTTGACCAGCATCCGATGGCCAAGAAGTAACAAAATCGAGCGAGCCCCTGGAAGGCCGAGTTGCCCAGAGACCTTATAGGTTTAAATTTTCTATAGGATAGGATTCCTATAGGACTTGGTTTCCTATTCATATGTAGGATTAGTCCTTGGTTTTGTAGGAATGGATTCCTATTCATATGTAGGATGGGTCCCTATCCTTCACAAGCTAGCAATAAGATATGCATCAGCATAGAAATGAAACATGTAACCAACCAACTCATACTGGTACAGAGAAGGTCAGGAAGAGAGACATGCCAGGGGTAGAGAGAGGCCACGGAGGGGACCCGGGGAGTACCTACAGTTGGGAGGGGAGGGTGGCCACGCCGACGTGCACCCGTGGTGGTGAGGAGGAGCTTTAGTCGGAGACCTAAATGCCGGCTTGCCAGGGGCTCGTAAATATGCGATAACAGTTCAATTGCATGAAGCCGAGCAAATCATTTTAGGACATGAATCTCTGATCTACATTGTACCGAAATAGGGTAGTAATTTATCCTTGCCATTACAGAAAGCACATGTAGCACCTGACATGAAAAGTAAAAAGAGAGGGAATTAACCGATAAAACCACACATTAATAAAAAAGAGCAAATTATGTACAAGATCATACATAGAAGTCAAGGTGCACATGAAGGTTGCACTGAATAGCATCTGTGCAGAAGAAATAAAAGAACACCAAATTACACCTTACTGAAGTGAACATAGCAATAAGCAGCAAAGTATAAGAGGATGCGACTTTAACATGTTGATCGGCAATTCTCTATAGCTTGCAAATACACTAATGAAAGGTAGCGTGCAAAATCAGATGATACAAACCTAGCTAAAGTTAGTAGAGTCAAAGCGCCTAAACCTGGAAGAAAATAGTGGCACCACAAAATGTCTCTCAACCACCTTTTGGCTAGATTTATTTTAGACGGTGGAGTGTACAAGCCCTACAAACTGAAACGAACAATAATAAGCAGGAGAATGACAAACAATGCAAATTAAAAAAAAAAACAGTTCACTCGGTAGCAACCCACAGCGCTAATGGCTAGTCAAGTGAAATATATAGATGGAAATGATAAGAGCAACCATCCATATATTTTGATACAAATAAGGGCATATCCAAACATGACATGCATGACAACCTCAAATCCATGGGGTCCATTTGGTTAGATCAGAATGAGCAAAAATGGAAAACAGTGGCAAACATTCAGCACAAGAGAACAAAGTTTTGCATCTACACAGCAGTGAAGCAAGGCAATGAGCCAAATTAGTGCATCTACTACATACTTGACTCACTCTACACTCTAGGCTTACATAGCATCACATTAATGTCAGGTCACTCATGGGACATAAAATAAATTGAAGACCAAGATTTGTGTATGGTGAATGGAAAAAAAGCAGAAAAGAGAAGTAAAACCCTCTATCGTAAGGCCTCTTCCCTGTGAATTTCTTAGACACAGGAGCAGCACAAAGGAAGACGTTTTGGCATATAATATTCACAAATGAAGTTTTTACTCATTATCCATTGGTAACAGAGACACCTTAATAATATGATTTCCTGGTAGACAAACAATTACAAGATTTGACATTAGTGTGCTGACACAAATGGCATATTAAAAATACCAATAAATTTAGAAAAATGGATGTTCAATGACTAAATTGACCAAACCAAATAAGGTCCAGATCCTATTGGTAATAACTAATCACTTGACAAATTACAGGTAATGCATAATCCAACTACTGAAATGGCATGTACAGGCAGCCACCAAGATCTGTAATGCAGTCATAAACCTGCACATTAAAAAGTTGATAATTGTTCTTATTCAGGTTCTGACTCATACAACAGATCTGATCAACCTATAGCTCAGTGCGTAAAATTTTAAAAAGAAAATACAAGAAATGATGGGGGAGGATGGTTGCAGCTTGCCTAGAGAGGAGCACCATGGCACCATCAAAAAGGGATCTTTGTACAGCAAAGCAACTCGGTACGCTCGGTCGGAGGGGAATCAACCTCCGCCCAAACCCTATCTGCATAACAACAAAAAAATTAGGAAGACATGAATTAGAGAGATGAGCCCAGCTCATCATGGGAAGACAAGGTAAGGAAAAGAGCTTACCCGTGTTCGAGTCTCCCCCATGAACCGAAAGATGTCCTCGAACTCTCCTCCTCTGCAGGCAGCCGTCGGGGTGGGAGCTCAACGAGGATAGATTTGTTGTTGTCCTCACTGCATCACACAGTCATCCCGTGGCCTTCCTAGAGATCGTGTGCGTTGCGTCCACCCTGCCTGAATGGAAGAGATTGGAGGATGAGCAGCAGCCAGGCCGAGAAAAAGAAAGGGCAAGGGGGAAAAGAGAGAGGGGGGCTCACCTATTCAGAGCAGCAACGAACGCCATGGAGGTCACCTGTTCCTCGAGATCCCGCCGGCAACGAGTACCATGGAGGGCCAGGAAAAAAATTACATGCGCTTGGCCATGGAGGCAACAAGGACGGGGCGAGGAGACGAAGACGGGCGGCGGACCTAGTTCATCTTTCCCGCGGCTGCACCCCACCGCGACCGGAGTGCAGTCCCCGCCGCTCTTCTCAGGCATGGATCCATCGCCCATGTGCGGCGCCGAAAGTGAAGGAGAGGAGGGGGCGGCATAGTGGAGAGCAGGGAAGGAGGGGAGCGGGGCTCACGGGGCGAGGTGCGGAGGAAGCAGGGGAGGCGGCTGCGGGACTGCGGAGGAAGCGAGGGAGGCGGCTACGGGATTGGCGAGGGAGGCGGGTGCGGGATTGGCTCGTGGGCCTAGGGTTCCTTTTACCCAGATCGCGATTGACGATCAAGCGGCGCAGACTTCGCGTACCAAAAGCTGAAGAAAACTCACGTGTATCTCGCGGCCCCACGCCAAACGAGCCCCACATGTCATTCTCTCGTGAAGCAGACGCAAAAGTAAAAACAAGCGAGCGGTTGACCAGCCGCCAGCAGCCAAAATATTACTGTACCAGCTCGATCGGGTGGTCAAAAGTGGCGAGCGCGAGCGATGCCCTCAGCTATGCGGGTACTCTAGGAGGGTTTATATGTTCAATTAGGGAGAGACTAGCGAAAGGGCCCGTGCGTTGCAACAAAAAAAATCATAATGTTCAATCACAATGACCACATTTTATTCACGTCCCATTGCATGATTTCGAAAATTTGTTCACAAATGCATGAAAATGTTTCTTTTTTCTAAATTTATTCACAAATCAAAAAACTTGCCATTTTCGTCAACAATGTCACATTCCGTCCAATTTCCACGAAAGATGTCGTACAGGAGCTATTGACCCCTTTTGGGACACGGGTGCATGACTTCGTATATCTTCTATATCTAAATAGGGGCACCCCATTAGGTGATTTTCCTGCCTTCTCATGAAGCCACATCACCCTAATTGTTATAGCCGTTGATTTTTTTTGACTGCAAATAGACTTTATTTCTCAAATAATAGACATGTCATTTACAAGCAGATGAGAAATAAAATCTGGGGTCTCATCATCCCAAGAACTAGAGGGTCTAGTAGTAAAAGAGTTTTTTGCTAATTCATCTGCCACCTGATTGGCCTCTCTATAGCAATGTCTGAAGGATATGGACGCAAAGTCCATCATAATTCGTGATGTTTTCTCTCCTGTCGATGTTCATAGGATATTACAAATCGCCTTGAATTATCACTTGATGGAAGACTTTGTGGCTTGGAACTATACACGATCAGGCACGTTTTCAGTGCGATAGGCTTATCATAAGGAGTTTGAACATCAACATGGGGCACAGTGGGTGCGAGCTGATGGGCAAGATACAGAAAATATAAACTCAGTTTGGAAGGATATGTGGAAGCTGAAAATACCAGGGAAGATAAAACATTTTGCATGGCACCCTCCCATGCTTTGGTGTATTAGCAAGCCGACACATCCCATGCTCAGCTCAATGTCCAGTTTGTTTAGTCGGAGCAGAAGACATTCAACACTGCTTATTTAAGTGCCGACGAGCGACGGATGTTTGGGAGCGGCTGGGCTTGCTACAAGTCATATGGAAAGTTGTCGCCAAGGACAGATCAGGATCTATTACGATGGAAATTTTATCAAAGCTTCAAGGCAATGATGCGGAGGTACCAACGGCGAAGCTTGCAGTCGTAGCAGCATGGTATATATGGTGGCAACGCCGACAGATAGTAAAGAGAGTCAAAGTCCAAACGCCAGAAAAAACTGCACTAGCCATCAAGGTTTTGGCGACAAATTACCTCAGGTCAACTATACCCAAAGGACCAATAAGGAAGAATGGCCACATGTGGAGGAAACCAGGACATGGGATCGTGAAGATAAATGTTGATGCTTCCTTTCAGTATGAAACACTTTCAGGTGCTTGTGGTGCTGTGGCTCGAGACGAACGGGGTGATTTTATTGCTGCAGCAAGTTGGTTTGTTTCATACATCTGTGGAGTTGACTCAGCTGAGCTAACTGCCATCAGAAACGAGATATACTTGGCAACTCACATTGGATGCAACAAGATAGAAATTGAATCAGATTGTTCGGACTCGGTGAACCAAGTTGATGATTATTTAGGCCCGGAGGTAGCTATCATCACAGAGTGTTATAGCCCTTGATTTAGTAAAGTTAAAGAGAGTGTAGCCGTCTGATCAAAGGTTGAGAAAATTACTAAGAGCTGCCACCGATAAATGAAGATGCCGTTTCGTTCTTTTGACCATGCAACAGGCTTTCCTTCTGGACGCGTACGACTGAGTGAGGAAAATTGTGGTGCCAGCTACGTTTTGCCCGATGCCTTCCCAGCCCAGATACACACATTTATTATCTTCCTAATTAACTCCCCACCAATTGATTTTCCATCAATCTCCCCATCTTCTACACCGGTTCCTTTTCTTCTTCTCCATCGAATAAATGGAGTAGATGGAGTTGTTCTCCCCACAAGTACCGCTTCTTCCTGAGAGGACTAATCACGTATTCAGGTTTAGCCCTTGAAGATTATAGTTGGATACTACAAATTTGAAGCCCTGATGCTCATAGCCCGTCACCTGTTGGTACAGGTCTCGAAGAGGAGGTGGGGCTGGAAGCTTCTAGAACCAGCCGACTATCGGTGGGAGATGCTGCCTCCGTCGTGCAGCCGTTGTCCTCGCGTTCGCCATCACATAACCAGGTCCATCAGGTATGCCACTGCCCATGCCTCACCCACCCTACCGCGGCATCTGTCGTCGGCTGGATCTGGGCTCTTATCACGGCGTCTATGCATCTAGGTAGAAAAGTGAACTCCGCGCTCGCCGACCCCGTCGGCCTATGAGAATGGTTCAGCAGCCTCCTCATCGCCACTGTTACAATCTCCGCTTATGTGCTTACATCACGTCCCCTCTTTGTACTTGGATCTCACCGTAGCCTCCTCAGTCCACATCGTGCCTACAGGTTCGGTTCTTATAAATCTAGAAAACTGAAAATTATTTTCTTGATTGGTTTGTAGAACTGTGTCTGAGAGGCTGAAGCTTCCTACGATCTGGCTAGCTCTTATTACATCTAAATATGGAGGAAAACAGGGCAATGATATGGCTATAAAACTTTTCGTGTAAACTGAATATGCGTACAAATTTTGGTAAAATCAATATAGGAGAAACCACTGTGTTAAATGTCAAGTAAACTGGTAATAACAAGAGAAACACTAGTAGAAAAACGCCCATTTGTCCCAGTTCATAAGGCCCATTTGTCCCGGTTCGGGAGCCGGGACTAAAGGGTCGGTACTAAAACCCAGTACCATTACTCCCGGTTCTTATACAAACCGGGACAGATGGGCCTCCACGTGGCCGCCGCGGCGAGCCCAGGCAAGGGGGCTGTTGGTCCCGGTTGGTAGCTCCAATCGGGAGAAAAAGTAGCTGAGTTTTTTGTTTTTTTTGAAAGGGGTGGGTTTAGGGGTTTTTTTTAAAGGGGGTGGGTTTAGGGGGTTTTAGCTAATATAGAGAAGTGTCCTCTCTTATCTTCGTGTT
Source organism: Triticum aestivum (assembly GCF_018294505.1). Classification (NCBI taxonomy): domain Eukaryota; kingdom Viridiplantae; phylum Streptophyta; class Magnoliopsida; order Poales; family Poaceae; genus Triticum; species Triticum aestivum. The sequence continues at coordinate 615,417,441 of NC_057799.1, read as the reverse complement.
TAGTTTACCAGCGCTCCTGCTATGCCTAAACATGGCTTAAATTGAAGTGAAGGCAACATGTGGTGCATGTGAGCATTGCGCCTCTTTTTTATTTTTAATAACTTATTACAACTCCCGACTTCTTGTGTGTTCAAAATGCACTATTCAAAGCCACATCATCAATTTTCAACCCTTTCTGACTTCATTTGTTATTTTTCATGCATTTACTGATTTTTTTGAGCTATAAGACCCTGAAATTGAAAAGCATTCCAAATGAACTCTGAAAAGGTTGAAAGTTGGCATGATATCATCATTTCACCCACATAGCATGTGCACAAAAGTAGAGAGGGTTACGGCAGAAACTGGATGCACTTCGTGTACAAAACGGACAATCTCTTTCGAAGTATCAGAGTTTCATACGGAAACTCATCTGTTATAAAGGGATTACATTTTTTTAAAATTTATTTGAACTCCAGACTTTTTCTGTGTTCAAAATGCACCATTCAAAGCCACATCATCAATTTTCAACTAGGGGTTTCTAAAATCTTTTGATTTGACTCTTTAAGCTGTTGAATTTTTTATAATTTTGTTTTAGTTGATCATAACAAAAAAATGATTCTTTTAGTTGCATAAATTTTATATAATTTAAGTTGCCTAATTTTATCATTTATTGATTCTTTTTTGAGTTTTATTAAAGTTTTTTAGTTGATTCTTTTTGCTATTGTAGAATATTATAGCTTTGCTTGAGTATTTAAAAAATAACACATTGGTCTCGGTTCCAGACACCAACCGGGACTAAAGGTGGTGGGCCAGGAGCAAGGCCTATTGGTCCCAGTTCGTGCCAGGAACCAGGACAAATGGGCCCAGACGAACTGGGACCAATGCCCCACGAGGCCCGGCCGGCCTCCGGGCTCACGAACCGGGACGTATGCCTCCATTGGTCCCGGTTCGTGGCAGAACCGGGACTAATGGGCTGGCCAAGCCTCAACCAAAGCCCATTTTTCTACTAGTGAAACATGCTTTAGCATCTCATTATTTTGACCAATACATTATTTTTAGTCATCTAACAAGTTACTAAGTAGTTCAAAATTGGTTCCAAAACTGAACATATTGTGTGGTGTTGAATTGGAATTATATGCATGCCATATTTTTCTACCGATTGCTCTTTCAATCATTAGGCGGAGGTAGGAAACATCCGAGGCAGGGTCATATCTGCGCCCTCGAAGCCGCCTGCAACCTGTTTCAATCCCCTCTCTGTACAAGGTTCTCCCTGATTCCTCCATTTTCCAATATTCATGAGCCATGTTGTTTCTTTGGTTTTAGATTGCTCTCGACCCACTGATCGTTTTTGCCTTGCTTTCCTTGAGTATGTTCAGAGGGTCAATGTTCATATATATTATGAATCCCATCTCCAGCCTATATACGAGAACGTTTCTTCAAGCATCTCAAAGCGAGAACGTATTGTCCCTTCTAGGTTCCAGCCACAGAATTATTGAGAGGTTTGTTTTCAACCTTCAATTCAAAGTTGCAATTCTGTTTTAATAAATACCTCAACTATTTCTAATGAACACTACTTTATAGTCCAACTATCCTTAGGCAAGGGATCTCACAAGATAATACAACACCAGTTAGTGTAGCTGCTTCCAATGATAGAGAAAAAATTGAAACAAGGTACTGCTCATAGATATGCATATTTATTTAATTCCTCAACCAATGTTTTAACAAAAAAATTGCTTTCACAGAAACTTCGGTACAAAAGGAAAAAACCCGACTTTACTGAAGATACTAGCAGCAAATTCCGACAGTTTAATAAACTTCCCCTACAGTGTTTTAAAAGGGAAGACCACTGTCAGCTATTGCTGTAAGACATGTACCACAATTTTTCTGTCTTTTTGCAGCACTACAAACCACACGAACACGACACATTTCAGCACAGGCATATTAATGCCTCAAGGAAAATAATATCTATCAAGGTATTATGCGTTACATAAATCTAATAATCTAACAATGCTACTGTTGAGGTATAGCAACGAGAGGGGAGAGTGTTGTCCACGTACCCTCGTAGACCAAAGCGGAAGCGTTAACACAACGCGGTTGATGTAGTCGTACGTCTTCACAATCCGACCGATCAAGTACCGAACGTACGGCACCTCCGAGTTCAGCACACGTTCAGCTCGATGACGTCCCTCGAACTCCGATATCCAAACATAGGCTTCCAATATATCAATATTTATGTCTCGACCATTTCGAGACTCCTCGTCATGTCCGTGATCACATCCGGGACTCCGAAAAACCTTCGGTACATCAAAACATATAAACTCATAATATAACTGTCATCGAAACGTTAAGCGTGCGGACCCTACGGGTTCGAGAACTATGTAGACATGACCGAGACACGTCTCCGGTCAATAACCAATAGCGGAACCTGGATGCTCATATTGGCTCCCACATATTCTACGAAGATCTTTATCGGTCAGACCGCATAACAACATACGTTGTTCCCTTTGTCATCGGTATGTTTCTAGCCCGAGATTCGATCGTCGGTATCTTAGTACCTACTTCAATCTCGTTACCAGCAAGTCTCTTTACTCGTTCTGTAATACATTATCTCGCAAAAAACTCATTATTTGAAATACTTGCAAGGCTTAAGTGATGTGTATTACCGAGAGGGCCCAGAGATACCTCTCCGACAATCGAAGTGACAAATACTAATCTCGAAATACGTCAACCCAACAAGTACCTTCGGAGACACCTGTAGAGCACCTTTATAATCACCCAGTTACGTTGTGACGTTTGGTAGCATACAAAGTGTTCCTCCGGTAAACGGGAGTTGCATAATCTCATAGTCATAGGAACATGTATAAGTCATGAAGAAAGCAATAGCAACATACTAAACGATCAAGTGCTAAGCTAACGGAATGGGTCAGGTCAATCACATCATTCTCCTGATGATGTGATCCCGTTAATCAAATGACAACCCATGTCAATGGCTAGGAAACATAACCATCTTTGATCAACGAGCTAGTCAAGTAGAGGCATACTAGTGACACTTTGTTTGTCTATGTATTCACACAAGTATTATGTTTCCGGTTAATACAATTCTAGCATGAATAATAAACATTTATCATGATATAAGGAAATAAATAATAACTTTATTATTGCCTCTAGGGCATATTTCCTTCAGCTACAAATTTCAATGTTCAAGAAAGCGGTAAGCGTAAGCGGAGCGAAAGGCCACAGCTTAGAGCAATATCCGCTTAAGCGCAGCTTAACCGGGATTAAGCGTTTTTTTAATTGGCCAGATTTTGGCTGTTTTTGAATAATATGCACAAGAAAACAGGAAATATAGCACATAGGTAACTGAAAATCTGAAATAGCATATAAGGTTGAGATTCAGTGGTTTACACACCACAACAAATAGCCAAATAACACATAAGGATAAGGTCCAGTGGTTCACACAGCAAACATAAATGCATAATATTGCCTTTAGAGCATATAAGATAAATGGCAGCTGCCACTGGAGCTCTCTTCTCCCCCCTCCCCTTCTAACCCAGTAAACCCTAGCGGAACAGGGCAGTATTGGGCCAAGCCTTTATACCCACCTTTTACCTCCAGCCCGTGGCTCATTTCTCGCTTTTTGAACGCTTAAGCGCGCTCAGCGACCGCTTAGCCAGTGCTCAGCGCTAAAGCGGCCGCTAAATCCCGCTTTTTTTCGCTTAACGCTAAAACTTCCGCCTAGGGCAGAAGCGAAGCGTTTAGCTGTCGCTTAGCGCTTACGCGCGCTTAGGCGGCGCCTAAAAACGCTTTCTTGAACATTGACAAATTTTACATCATGTAGGGCAACATCAAGCTTTGCTACAATGAAGATGCATGCTTCAGTTCCCAACACGCCATGTATAGTATCAATAATCACTACCTTTGATTGTCGCCTATTATAAGCGAGAAAGATTCTCATACTTCCAGATGTTTTTCAGCTGTACAAGACTACAAATATATCATCATGCTGGAGTACATGTATCACTAGTAGAAAACAGGGCTTTGATTCGGCCAAAAAAGAGCATTAGTCCCGGTTCGAGCGGTTAGGGCACCGTACAGGCATTAGTCCCAGTTCAAATGGGACCTTTAGGCCCGGTTGGTGCCATGAAACATAAATTTGGACATGTTTTGCAAAAAAGTGTTATGAAAAAGTAAAACGGCTATAACTTTTGCATACGATATAAAAAAACGTATAATATATCAAAATGTTTAGCACGAAAATCCGCATCCGATTTTGACAGCCTATGGCTTGTTTGCAAATTTCTAGAATCCTCAAATTCTAAAAGGAAAAAAAGTTATGCTCAAATTTCAGTTTTTTCTTTAAATTTTGGTTATATCTGGTCAAACTATGGTCAAACTACTTATTCAAAGAAGTATTAGTGATACTAAATAATTATTCAAGAATATTAGTGTTACTAAATAATTATTTCAGTTTTTTTGAATTTTGGTCAAATCTTGTCAAACTGTGGTCAAATCGTGGTCAAACTACTTATTCAAGAAGTATTAGTGTTACTAAATAATTATTCAAGAATATTAGTGTTACTAAATAATTATTTCATTTTTTTTGAATTTTGGTCAAATCTGGTCAAATTGTGGTCAAACTATGGTCAAACTAGTTATTCAAAGAATATTAGTGTTACTAAATAATTATTGTTTTTTAAAATAATAGTTTCAAACTAAAACAGTGAAATGTGTGACTTAATGCTCAAGCTAAACTCCTGAGGGTTAATAGGATTGACATCTTACTATTGTCAGGAAAACAACAAGTGCAGACTTGAAACGAAAGAGAATAGAACCTGGAAGTTAAGCGTGCTCAGGCTGGGGTAGTGAGAGGATGGGTGACCGGCCGGCAAGTTAGAGATTAAATTATAAAAAAATTCAAAAAAAAATCAAAAAATTTCCTTTAGTCCCGGTTGACTAAAGGTGGAGCTCCAGGCAGTGGCCACGTGGAGGGCATTTAGTCCCGGTTCGTATAAGAACCGGGACTAAAGGGGGGGGGGGGCTTTAGTACCGACCCTTTAGTCCCGGTTCGAGAACCGGGACTAAAGGCCCTTATGAACCGGGACAAATGGCCCTTTTTCTACTAGTGTATCGGCGCCAATTATTGATATCTGATATAATATGTGCATTTTATGCAAACCTCCACTGTGAGGCATGTGTTGGCCTATTGCCCTTACATCAATGTAGATTGCTAGCTCTAAATAATGTGCAAGTCAACTGTACGGTTTTGTTGTGATTTGAGTAATATAAGAGTTTACCCGCCAAAAAAGAATAAAAACCTATACGATTTTGTTATTTCAATTTGGATCCTGACTTTTCTCAAAAAAAATCCCGCAGCAACGCGCGGGGCATCATCTAGTTAAATAAACACCTATGTCATGAAAGTACAATCTACGCATGGAAGTATGTGAAAGCCTCTACACAGGAAACACACTCTAGTGCTTCAGATATGATTTGATGAAAAGAAGCAAAGATTAAAGTTATCGGTTCATAGCAAATCCGATAAAAAAGAAATTATTCAACAATGAGCATGATGCTGCTTATTACAAGTAAAGTAACTAAATTGAATCCATGTAAATTCAAGAAGATAGATGCTGCTAAGCTCTATAGAAGGCGCTTGGAAAGGAATCAATTGCAGTAGCAGTTGCATAAGGAATGTTGCACTGACATCTCTCGAAGGTTTCCTGCTTATTCAGTATTCACACTGACGAAATTCAAATAAACACCATAAAAAACAATTCTAACAGTCTGGTCTGTTGTAGAGGATTTTCCATATGTAATACTTTCCTGAATGTTGAATCTCAGCAATATAGGTTCCTCGTTTAGTAGGCCAGTATAATTAATTACGTGTTTTTAAGTCTCGATACAAGAAACTTGCAAACCTATGGTTCATCAATGGCTGTAATTTACTTTTTACTGAAAGATTTGTTATCTAGTGATCTCTCTCTACCTTGTGGCTGAGATGAACATATTGTGGAAAGCAAAATCAACTCAAGTTTTTTAGTCTGCACTGGACACCACCAACCAATTTCCAGCAAGGATAGTTAGAATTGTTTTTCATACCCACTAATATAGAACAATGACTCTGAACTGAGGAGGCGGAGGGGGATTTGCATTACGAGATTTTACCAATGAAATTGAGATCTCCCTTTTCTTTCACGATCATTACAAAGAATATCCTGTATGAATAACACAACAGAATATAAATACTACAGTGGATGAAAATAATGAAACCAAGAACAGAACATGAATACCTGACACCTATTGCGGTATTCCTTTGGAAGCTCTTCAGCAGCCAAGAATGCATCAAGCATGCCAAAGTACACCTGTACATACAGAAATGGAGAAATAAATATTATAGTAGTTCAGTAAGAATCATGTATGTGCTTACAAAATTTAGACAATCAGCTCACAAGTAAAAATCCTTATATTATGGATATTGTAAGCTATGCCAATAGTTTTGTTACCTCTACAGCATGTAGCCCAAACAAGTCAAAATGAAACTGGCACTTCTCGATTGGCATCTCATATAATAGCAACGATTTACAATGCTTCCTCTTCTTTCTTCAGATACCAATACCAATGAAGTTTGTCTATTACATTCAGTCACTCAACATGACTCGAGCCAAATATCCGACTGCATACTCCCCAAATACTAAAGCAGTCCTCACTTTGCATCTTAGGAGCGAGTTTAAATAACAAGACCACAAGTAAAGTCACCCTCGAGCGTCAGGAATCAGAACTGTATTGTTCGTGGAGAGTAATCATACAATACAACTGCACAGATAAATTATTTGTTTTTGAGTACTTTCGAATTGAGGTATAGCCTTTCAGTATAATGAAAAATGTGTCTGTTTCATGCTTTATGAAAAATCACTTATGAGCTAGTGGAATGCCCTGTAGATGAAGAGCAAAATAGAATGAATAATAGTTTTCACTTTGATATGAAAACAAATCATGGGGCTCAATATGGAGATAGGACAAGTGTAGTAACTGCAAGTGTATGCCTAGGGTTGACAATTGCCAGAACCATTTTTGGCAGCCAGTAGCCAGATATATATTATCTGAAAAAGAAAATTATTATTTTACTTGCTAATACCTGAAAGCAAGCTGAATGCATGAAGTGACCACAAGGAAGAGCTCTAACTGCAGCACTTGATGTGAATAGGAGGTCACCGCAAATTGGACAGTTTGTCTCTAGCCCCTTCTCCCGACATTTGTGTTCTGATAGTCTCATTCCAAGGCGGCAATTGCACTTCATGCAATGGAAGAAATCAAGCCTAGGCGGCGTGGTGGTGTGAAGTTGCTGCCTCGTGAGCCACTGCCAAATAATTTAGAAATGTCGACGGTATAAAATAAGGTACAGTTATAAAAATTGTCAGAGTAGCGTAGGATATAACAGCCGTAGACACACAAATGGTTATGGAGAAGCAGCTTAAGATATACTCCATCCGTTGCAAAATAGATGACTCAACTTTGTACTAACTTTAATATAAAGTTAGTTAGTACAAAGTTGGGTCATCTATTTTGGAACGAAGGGAGTAACAGTTAGAGGGGGGCATTAACAGGTTTTGTTAATTCAGAGAGCTTCAATGTGCAGAGAGTAAACGACCGTGCAGTAGGAAAGTGAGCTCACAAATCCAATTTGGGGCATTTGACACACATATTGCAGGGACGTACAAAATCTAATTTGAAGACAAAATGCCATGAACTTGTTTCGTCGCGGACGACACGCCTAAGCTATTCCGTTTCTGAATATAAGGGATAAGCTATTCCGTTTCTGAATATAAGGGAGATAGGCATCATCAACCAGGCCAGCTAGCACGAGGCGCTGTGTTGGACAATTCTGTAATAAACAATAACCGAGGCCCTGATAAAGCTTCAACCTGCAACCTGAACGTCCACAGAGGAGTGGAGTCTGCTTATGAATTTTACTCGCGCGAATACAATACTAAATGGATAGCATTTCTGTGCACAGTACAACCAAACAACACGGCCTAGAACAACAGTGCATTTCTGGCTCATGTCCAAGTGGTGAATCGGAAAAAATAAATCTGAATCAACCTAGAACAACAAGGAACCACGCCTGCAAAATCGAATTGTATGCATAGACAAGAACCCTAGAACTTGACATGGCTAGAATATGATTCACCGCGGCTCGATAACCGCCGCACACTGGCACGCGCATGACAGAGAGCAGAGCAGAGGGTCTTACCTAGGCCGGAGTGGAAGAAGCGTCTGGCCACCGGATGCGCAGGGGATACATGGAGGGAGCGCGGGGCAGAACAGCAGACCGCGCCTGTACCCACTACGCCTACATCGGGCCGCTAGCCGTGATCCGCGCTGCCCGAGGTGGAGCGGCCGCGGACACTGCGGATCCGCCGCCATGGTTGCTGTGCCCAACTAGTGAGAAGGGTAGGGGAGGCACTGATCGGGTGGAATCACCGCGGAACATGAGGATCCGCCGCTATGGTTGTTGCGCCCAGCGAAAGTAGGGTCGAGGAGGCACATAATTTTTTTGGATGGGCGGAGGGGCACCGACGGTGGAATCGATCCATAAATCAGGGCGTTGCGGGCCGGCCCGCAGGGATCACACAACGCGAACGCTGGCAGACCACCACCGCGTCTGCTGGCAGAACATTTGATCTCAGACGTTGATCGGGTTAGCGCCGCCACTCACCTGCCGCGACTTTGTATACAAGGATGATCCCCTCTTGTTAGGGTTACCTATCCTCTCGGTGACTTTGGGAGCCACCGTTGAGATCTATCTCTCCCCTCGCCGATCTTTCCCCTGAGCCCTGTCTGGACTTGGACTGATAACGGGGCGATCTTGCATCGATGCCCGGTCTCAGACTAGCTAGGGTTTGGGGTGTTAGAGGGTAGCTAGGGTTTTGTCCACCTGGTGATTTCTCTTGTTCGTCGGGTTAGGGTTTTGCAGTAATGGCGAGTTCGGCTTCAGGCGCGGGCTCGGGAACCGGTGATGTTGAGGAGATGATGAAGAATCTGGGCTTAACGGAAGATGATCTAGATGACGTGGTCTTTGAGGAGCAACAGGTTCCAGCAGATGCAGCTATCAGGTGGATGGCCATAGCAAGGGTCCATACCCCAAAAGACTACAACCAGTACTGGTTCTTCCACAACATGAGGGCTGCGTGGGATCTGGCGCAGGAAGTAAAAATCCGCCCGCTCGAAGGAAATCTATACACGATGCAGTTCTCTTGTTGGGGCGATTGAGAGCGTGTAATGGCCGAAGGTCCATGGACTTTCAAGGGCAATGCAGTTGTGCTGGCTGAGTATGATGGCTTCACAAAGCCATCAGAGGTTAATTTGGATATGCTGGACATTTGGGTTCAGATACATGATTTGCCTGACGGTTACTTCCCGATGGTGAAAGCGTTGGCTGGAAAAATTGGTGAACTCATATATGCTGAACCGAAATCTCAAGACTTTGAAGGGAACTTTGTGCTCGTCAGGGTCAAGATAAATGTCCACAAACCACTCAAGAATGCTGTCTCGGTGGTGAAGGAAGGCAGGAGGCAGTTTTTCCTAGTTAAATACGAACGATTGCCTGATTGGTGTGCTGTGTGTGGCCATTTGGGTCATCAATTTAAGGAACATGGTGATGGCATTCATCCACCTCAAGCCCTGGTTTTCAAAAACCTGAGGGCATCATGGTTCAAAGGCCCGGGTTGGGGGCTGGGAGAGGGAAGAGGACGCGGTCGTCAGGGACGTGACCGTGGACGTGGACGTGGAACTTCACAGAGGAACCAGCGGGACTGACAGGACCAGGAGGAGCCTGAAGATCCTGCGGCGAGAGATGTCTCTATGGAGGAAGCAGACAACAATTGGAAGAGGGGTGCAGTGCTTAAAAGCTCAACATCAGCAACGCTTGCAAGCGACCCGTTACTTCTGCCGCCTCCACCGGAGACCACAGCTAGCTCCCCATCAAAGCAAGAACTGAAGAGGACCAAGACGACTCTACCCACTAGTGACAATATCACGGTGAAGAACCTAGTTCTGACCATTAATGATGCGCGTTTGGCGGGCTCCCAAGTGGGGTCGCGCCTAGCGCAATGAGTCTTTTGTGCTGGAACTGTCATGGGGCTGGCAAACCCGCAACAACTCGTGAGCTTCGTGATCTCACAAGGAAACATGCTCCCTCTATCACATGTATCCTTGAAACACAAATAGAGGGTTCTCGAGTTGAAAATTTGGTTGGTTCTTTAGGTTACAATAAAAGTTTTGCTGTAAGCAGTTCTGGTAGAAGTGGAGGATTAGGTATTTTCTGGAATGAAGAAATAAAGCTTGAGGTTGTGGGTTACTTAGAGTATCACATTGATGTTATAGTTGATGAGATGGTTGACATTCAGACTAGGGTAACTTTCGTCTATGGAAAGGCGAGAACGAATGAACGTTACAAAACTTGGAACATGCTCCGTGGTATTGCGGGAGCGAGCACCATGCCATGGCTGGTGATGGGTGATTTTAATGAGGTTATCCACGCACACGAACATGATGGTGTAGGCAATTGAAGCCAAGCTCAAATGGATTTGTTCTGCGATGCACTAGATACTTGTGGTCTTTCTGACATCGGTTACTCAGGGACAAGCTGGACATTTGAAAAAAAGGTCACAGGAGGTACTTACACAAGAGTCAGATTGGATAGGGGAGTCGCCAACCCAGCTTGGTCCATTGCTTTTCCAGGAGCAGAGCTACAACACTTGACCACGGCAGCCTCAGATCACGTACCGCTGCTGTTGCGTTATAGCGACATGCATGCATGCAGAAGGGGCCCATGACCATTTAAGTATGAAATATGTTGGGAGAGGGATGAGGCGCTGCCGGCAGTAGTGGAGACAGCATGGGCATGAGAAGCGGCAGATTCGGTCAGTGCGCCACAGGGTAAGCTCCAATCGCTGGCAGGCGATTTGTCGCATTGGGACCGCACGCACTTCGGCAACGTCGGAGGGAAATAGCGCAATTAAAGAAACAGCTACAGGAGCTGCAGGAGATCCCAGGCAAATCTGGTCCCAATCATTTGGAAACGAAATTGATTGACCGCTTGACAGAGCTATATCATCGTGAGGAAATGCTTTGGCGGCAGCGGGCCAGGTTGCAGTGGCTTGTGCATGGGGACAAAAACACATACTTTTTCCATTTGCGTGCTAGTAGGAGAAGAAGGAAAAATCAAATTAAAATGCTACGACGCCTAGATGGACAAATGACAGAGAACATAGCTGAGATGGAGGTGCTAGCAACTTCTTTTTATGAGGATTTTTACACCTCGGAGGGGGTCTCTAATATGCATGAGGTTCTTGATATTGTTCCTTGCAAAGTCACTCAGGCTATGAATGATACACTCAATGCTCTGTACAGTCGAGATGAAGTCAAGACCGCACTATTCCAAATGTTCCCCATTAAAGCTCCAGGCCCTGATGGATATCCTGCACATTTTTTCAGCGCCATTGGGAAGTGTGTGGCCACGATGTTACAAAGGTGGTACTGAAAATAGTGGAGGGCACTGAGTCAACCGAGTGCATCAATGAAACTGTACTGGTATTGATCCCTAAGGTAAAAAAAACCCTACATTACTGTCCCAGTTTCGTCCCATTAGCTTATGCAATGTCTTGTACAAGATAGCGTCCAATGTAATAGCTAACAGGCTTAAATCAGTCTTACCTGCCATCATCTCTGAGGAGCAGTCGGCCTTTGTCCCGGGCAGATTGGTCACAGACAACATCATCACAGCTTATGAGTGCTTGCATTTCATGAAAAGGAACAAAGCCAAAAAGCATTAGTCCTGTGCTTTGAAGCTTGATATGATGAAAGCCTATGACAGGGTCGAGTGGGAGTACTTGAGGGCTATAATGCTTAAGGTGGGCTTCACTGACAGATGGGTGGATATTGTGATGAGCCTAGTAACTAGAGTGAAGTTTTTTGTTCTTTTTAATGGGAAGAAATTGCAAGAGTTTATACCTTCGAGATGAATCAGATAGGGGGACCCAATATCTCCATACCTGTTTTTTTTGGCAGCAGAGGGCCTTTCATGACTTTGAAAATCCAGAGAAGAGTCATCCAATTTGCAGGGTTTACAGGTAGCACCTACGGCGCCACCAGTGAATCATTTGCAGATGACAGCCTGCTGTTCTTCAAGGCCAATAGTGTGGGTGCTACTGAGGTTAACCAGGTGCTGAATATTTATTGTCAGGCAACATGGCAACGGATCAATCATTCAAAATCCTCGATCTTCTTTAGCAAGGGGGTTCTTGAGAGCACACGGGCGGAGATAAAAGGTTTGCTGAATGTTCCCAACGAAACTCTTAATGAGAAATACTTGGGTATGCCATCAGATATTGGAAGTTCAAAAAATGGGGCTTTTAAGTATTTAAAGGACCGTTTGTGGAGCAAGGTGCAGGGATGGATTGAAAATACCATGTCAATAGCTGGCAAGGAAGTTCTAGTCAAATCAGTTGCTCAAGCGGTGCCTATTTTCTCCATGTCATGCTTCAAACTACCTAGGGGTTTATGTGAACATCTGAATATGTTGATAAGGAAGTTTTGGTGGGGTAGCAAGGAAGGAAAAAGAAAACCACACTGGGTTTCCTGGCAAACAATGACACAACCAAAAGGATGGGCGGTCTTGGTTTGAAGGACTTTGAATTGTTCAACCTAGCCATGCTAGCCAGGCAAGCGTGGCGGTTATTATAGCATCCCGAGACTTTTAAGTGCCAGACTTTTGAGAAGCATTTACTATCCACAGTCTGACATTCTCCAAGCAAACCTTGGTAGTCATCCTAGTCAAGTTTGGAGAGCTATAGTGGAAGGAAGAGATACCCTAAAACAAGGATTGATCAGGCGGGTCGGTAACGGAGATACAACATACATATGGAGTGACAATTGGCTACCACGGGACGAGATGATGCGACCGTACAGGTGTTTGACAGCGAACCCGCCTTCCGGAGTGTCAGAGTTAATCGACAACATGTCCGCGTCATGGGACAGGGCTAAGGTCGAAGCGAATTTTCTGCCAATGGACGCTCGAGTGGTAATGGGGATTCCCCTATGTACCTGCAACTTGCCTGATTTCTGGAGTTGGCATCATGAGAAGCATGGCATTTTTTCAGTGAAATCTGCATACAGAACGCTTGTGGCCAATGGAGAGAGGCCTGGCTTGAGGGTAACTCTGGTTCTTCAAGTACGCATGCTGAGGAAGGTGCATGGAAATCTTTATGGAAAACGAGTGTTCCTGCAAAGGTTCGGATGTTTCTCTGGCGTCTTTCAAAACATTCCTTGCCAACCAACGATGTAAGAGCACACCGACATATGATTGACTTGGCTAGCTGCGGTTTGTGTGGAGCTCCAGATTCATGGACGCACTCACTTGTGGAATGTTCAACGTCCAGATGCGTTTGGGTGTTGAGTGACAATGAGCTAGCACATAAAATGATGATGGTGACTGAGCTTCTACCAAGCATTGGCTGTTCACATTGAAGGAAACACCGGCGCATGATAAGTTTGTGCTGTTATCGGTCACCTTGTGGGCCATCTGGTCGTCCAGGCGGAAAGTAATACACGAAGGGATTTTTCAGAGTCCACAGTCAACTCAAGCTTTCATTCACAGTTTCATCGATGATCTACATGAAGGAAATATGGCCTAGAGGCAATAATAAAGTTATCATTTATTTCCTTATATCATGATAAATGTTTATTATTCATGCTAGAATTGTATTAACCGGAAACTTAGTACATGTGTGAATACATAGACAATACAGAGTGTCCCTAGTATGCCTCTACTTGACTAGCTTGTTTATCAAAGATGGCTATGTTTCCTGACCATAGACATGTGTTGTCATTTGATGAATGAGATCACATCATTAGGAGAATGATGTGATGGACAAGATCAATCAGTTAGCTTAGCATAATGATCGTTAAGTTTTATTGCTACTCCTTTCTTCATGACTTATACATGTTCCTCTGACTATGAGATTATGCAACTTCCGAATACCAGAGGAACACCTTGTGTGCTATCAAATGTCACAACATAACTGGGTGATTATAAAGATGCTCTACAGGTGTCTCCGAAGGTGTTTGTTGGGTTGGCATAGATCAAGATTAGGATTTGTCACTCCGAGTTTCGGAGAGGTATCTCTGGGCCCTCTCGGTAATGCACATCACTATAAGCCTTGCAAGCAATGTGACTAATGAGTTAGTTGCGGGATGATGCATTACAGAACGAGTAAAGAGACTTGCCGGTAACGATATTGAACTAGGTATGATGATACCGACGATCGAATCTCGGGCAAGTAACATACCGATGACAAAGGGAACAACGTATGTTGTTATGCGGTTTGAGCGATAAAGATCTTCGTAGAATATGTAGGAGCCAATATGAGCATCTAGGTTCCGCTATTGGTTATTGACTGGAGATGTGTCTCGGTCATGTCTACATAGTTCTCGAACCCGTAGGGTCCGCACGCTTAACGTTCGATAACGATTTGTATTATGAGTTATGTGATTTGATGTACCAAAGGTTGTTCGGAGTCCCAGATAAGATCACGGACATGACGAGGAGTCTCGAAATGGTCAAGACATAAAGATTGATATATTGGACCATGTTATTCGGACACCGGAAGTGTTCCGGAGAGTTTCGGGTAAAATCGGAGTGCCGGAGGGGTTACCGGAACCCCCCGGGGAAGTAATGGGCCTTAGTGGGCCTTAAGGGAGAGAGAGGGCAGCAACGAGGAGGTGGCGCGCCCCCCAAGGGGAGTCCGAATATTACTAGGGGAGGGGGCGCGACCCCTCTTTCCCTCTCCCTCTCCCTCTCCTTCCTTCTTACCCCCTTCCGCCAAGTGGAATCCTACTAGGAATTGGAGTCCTAGTAGGACTCCTCTCCTTGGGGCGCGCCTCTAGGGACCGGCCGGCCTCCTCCCTCCCTCCTTTATATACGGGGGAGGGGGGCACCCCATAGACACACAAGTTGATCTTTTAGCCGTGTGCGGTGCCCCCCTCCACAGAAACACACCTCGGTCATATCGTCGTAGTGCTTAGGCGAAGCCCTGCACCGGTAACTTCATCATCACCGTCGCCACGCCGTCGTGCTAACGGAACTCTCCCTCAGCCTCAACTGGATCAAAAGTACGAGGGACGTCATTGAGCTGAACGTGTGCCGAACACGGAGGTGCCGTACGGTGCTAGGATCGGTCGGATCGTAAAGACGTACGACTACATCAACCCCGTTGATAAAACGCTTCCGCTTTCGGTCTACGAGGGTACGTGGACACACTCTCCCCGCTCGTTGCTATGCATCTCCTAGGTAGATCTTGCGTGATCGTAGGAATTTTTTTTGAAATTGCATGTTCCCGTGGCGTCCGAGCCAGGTCTATGCGTAGATGTTATATGCACGAGGAGAACACAAAGAGTTGTGGGCGATAATAGTCATACTGCTTACCAGCATGTCATACTTTGATTCGGCGGTATTGTTGGATGAAGCGGCCCAGACCGACATTACATGACCGCGTTCATGAGACTGGTTCTACGGCAGTGCTGCGCACACAGGTGGCTAGTGGGTGTCTGTTTCTCCAACTTTAGTTGAATCGAGTGTGACTACGCCCGGTCCTTGTTGAAGGTTAAAACAGCACACTTGACGAAAAATCGTTGTGGTTTTGATGCGTAGGTAAGATCAGTTTTTGCTAAGCCCGTAGCAGCCACGTAAAACTTGCAACAACAAAGTAGAGAACGTCTAACTTGTTTTTGCAGGGCTTGCTGTGATGTGATATGGTCAAGACGTGATGATATATAAATTGTTGTATGAGATGATCATGTTTTGTAAAAGTTATCGGCAACTGGCAGGAGCCTTATGGTTGTCGCTTTATTGTATGAAATGCAATCGCCATGTAATTGCTTTATTTTATCACTAAGCGGTAGCGATAGTCGTAGAAGCAATAGTTGGCAAGACGACAACAATGCTACGATGGAGATCAAGGTGTCAAGCTGTGACGATGGTGATCATGACGGTGCTTTGGAGATGGAGATCAAAGGCACAAGATGATGATGGCCATATCATATCACTTACTTTGATTGCATGTGATGTTTATCTTTTATGCATCTTATTTTGCTTAGTACGGCGGTAGCATTATAAGATGATCCCTTACTTAAATTTCAAGGTATAAGTGTTCTCCCTGAGTATGCACTGTTGCGACAGTTCTTCGTGCCGAGACACCACGTGATGATCGGGTGTGATAAGCTCTACGTTCATATACAACGGGTGCAAGCCAGTTTTGCACACACAGAATACTCGGGTTAAACTTGACGAGCCTAGCATATGCAGATATGGCCTCAGAACACTGAGACCGAAAGGTCGAGCGTGAATCATATAGTAGATATGATCAACATAGTGATGTTCACCATTGAAAACTACTCCATCTCACGTGATGATCGGACATGGTTTAGTTGATATGGATCACATGATCATTTAGATGACTAGAGGGATGTCTATCTAAGTGGGAGTTCTTAAGTAATATGATTAATTGAACTTTAATTTATCATGAACTTAGTCCTGATAGTATTTGCAAATTATGTTGTAGGTCAATAGCTCGCGATGTAGTTCCCCGTTTATTTTTGATATGTTCCTAGAGAAAAATAAGTTGAAAGACAATAGTAGCAATGATGCGGACTTGGTCCGTGATCTGAGGATTATCCTCATTGCTGCACAGAAGAATTATGTCCTTGATGCACCGCTAGGTGACAGACCTATTGCAGGAGCAGATGTAGACGTTATGAACGTTTGAAAAAGCTCGGTATGATGACTACTTGATAGTTTAGTGCACCATGCTTTACGGCTTAGAACCGGGACTTAAAAATGTTTTGAACGTCACGGAGCATATGAGATGTTCCAAGAGATGAAATTGGTATTTCAATCTCATGCCCGTATCGAGAGGTATGAGACCTCTGACAAGTACTTTGCCTACAAGATGGAGGAGAATAGCTCAACCAGTGAGCATGTGCTCAGAATGTCTGAGTACTACAATTGCTTGAATCAAGTGGGAGTTAATCTTCCAGATAAGATAAGTGATTGACGGAGTTCTCTAGTCACTATCACCAAGGTACTAGAACTTCGTGATGAACTATAATATGCAAGGGATGACGAAAACGATTCCCGAGCTCTTCGCGATGTTGAAATCGGCGAAGGTAGAAATCAAGAAAGAGCATCAAGTGTTGATGGTCAGCAAGACCACTAGTTTCAAGAAAAGGGCAAACGGAAAGAAAGGGAACTTCAAGAAGAACGGCAAGCAAGTTGCTGCTCAAGTGAAGGAACCCAAGTCTGGACCTAAGCCTGAGACTGAGTGCTTCTACTGCAAAGAGACTGGTCACTAGAAGCGGAACTATCCCAAATACTTGGCGGATAAGAAGGATGGCAAAGTGAACAAAGGTATATTTGATATACATGTTATTGATGTGTACTTTACTAGTGTTCATAGTAACCCCAGGGTATTTGATACCAGTTTCAGTTGCTCTGATTAGTAACTCAAAACATGAGTTGCAAAATAAACAGAGACTAGTTAAGGGCAAGGTAACAATGTGTGCTGGAAGTTGTTCCAAGGTTGACAAGATCACCATCGCATAGTCCCTCTACCTTCGGGATTAGTGTTGAACCTAAATAAATGTTATTTGGTGTTTGCGTTGAGCATGAATATGATTGGATCATGTTCATTGCAATACGGTTATTCATTTAAGTCAGAGAATAATTATTATTCTGTTTACATGAATAAAACCTTCTTAGGTCATGCACCAAAAATGGTTTATTGAATCTCGATCGTAGTGATACAATATATTCATAATATTGATGCCAAAAGATGCAAAGTTGATAATGATAGTGCAACTTATTTGTGGCACAACCGTTTAGGTCATATTGGTGTAAAGCGCATGAAGAAACTCCACGTAGATGGACTTTTGGAATCACTTCATTATGAATCGCTTGATGCTTGCGAACCATGCCTCATGGGCAAGATGACTAAGACTCCGTTCTCCGGAACAATGGAGCGAGCAACTGACTTATTGGAAATAATACATACTAATGTATGCGGTCCGATGAGTGTTGAGGCTCGCAGCAAGTATCGTTATTTTCTGACCTTCACAAATGATTTGAGCAGATATGGGTATATCTACTTAATGAAACACAAGTCTGAAACATTTGAAAAGTTCAAAGAATTTCAGAGTGAAGTGGAGAATCATCGTAACAAGAAAATAAAGTTTCTACGATCTGATCGCGGAGATGAATATTTGATTTACGAGTTTGGCCTTCATTTAAAACAATGTGGAATAGTTGCACAACTCACGCTACCTGGAACACCATAGCGTAATGGTGTGTCCGAACATCGTAACCGTACTATATTGGATATGGTGCGATCTATGATGTCTCTTACCGATTTACCACTATCATTTTGGGGTTATGCATTAGAGACAGCTGCATTCACGTTAAATAGGGCACCATCTAAATCCGTCGAGATGACACCGTAAGAACTGTGGTTTGGCAAGAAACCTAAGCTGTCGTTTCTTAAAGTTTGGGGTTGCGATGCTTATGTGAAAAAGATTCAACCTGATAAGCTCGAACCCAAATCGGAGAAATGCGTCTTCATAGAATACCCAAAGGAAACTGTTGGGTACACCTTCTATCACAGATCCGAAGGCAAGATATTTGTTGCTAAAAATGGATTCTTTCTAGAGAAGGAGTTTCTCTCGAAAGAAGTGAGTGGGTGGAAAGTAGAACTTGATGAGGTAATTGTACCTTCTCCCGAATTGGAAAGTAGTTCATCACAGAAATCAGTTCCAGTGATGCCTATACCAATTAGTGAGGAAGCTAATGATAATGATCATGAAACTTCACATCAAGTTACTACCGAACCTCGTAGGTCAACCAGAGCACGCTCCGCACTAGTGGTATGGTAATCCTATTCTGAAAGTCATGTTACTAGACCATGACGAACCTACGAACTATGAGGAAGCGATGATGAGTCTAGATTCCGCAAAATGGCTTGAGGCCATGAAATCTGAGATGGGATTCTTGTATGAGAACAAAGTTTGGACTTTGGTTGACTTGCCCGATGATCGACAAGCCATAGAGAATAAATGGATCTTCAAGAGGAAGACAGACGCTTATGGCAATGTTACCATCTACAAATCTCGAAATGTCGCAAAAATGTTTTCGACAAGTTCAAGGTGTTGAATACGATGAGATTTTCTCACTTGTATCGATGCTTAAAAGTCTTTCCGAATCATGTTAGCAATTGCCGCATTTTATGATTATGAAATTTGGCAAATGGATGTCAAAACTGCATTCCTTAATGGATATCTTAAAGAAGAGTTGTATATGATGCAACCAGAAGGTTTTGTCGATCCAAAAGGTGCTAACAAAGTGTGCAAGCTCCAGCGATCCATTTATGGACTGGTGCAAGCATCTCGGAGTTGGAATATAAGCTTTGATAGTGTGATCAAGGCATATGGATTTATACAAACTTTTGGAGAAGCCTGTATTTACAAGAAAGTGAGTGGGAGCTCTGTAGCATTTCTGATATTATATGTGGATGACATATTGTTGATCAGAAATGATGTAGAATTTTCTAGAAAGCATAATGGAGTGTTTGAAAGGAGTTTTTCAAAGAAAGACCTCGGTGAAGCTGCTTACATATTGAGCATCAAGATCTATAGAGATAGATCAAGATGCTTGATAAGTTTTTTCAATGAGTACATACCTTGACAAGTTTTTGAAGTAGTTCAAAAATAGAACAGTCAAAGAAGAAGTTCTTGCCTATGTTGCAAGGTGTGAAGTTGAGTAAGACTCAAAGCCCAACCACGGCAGAAGATAGAGAGAGAATGAAAGTCATTTCCTATACCTCAGCCATAGGTTCTATAAAGTATGCCATGTTGTGTACCAGACCTATTGTATACCCTGCCCTGAGTTTGGTAAGGGAGTACGATAGTGATCTAGAAGTAGATCACTCGACAGCTGTCAAAATTATCCTTAGAGGACTATGGAAATATTTCTCGGTTATGGAGGTGATAAAGAGTTCATCGTAAAGAGTTTCGTCGATGCAAGCTTTGACACCGATCTGGATGACTCTGAGTCTCGATCTGGATACATATTGAAAGTGGGAGCATTTAGCTAGAGTAGCTCCATGCAGAGCATTGTAGACATAGAAATTTGCAAAATACATACGGATTTGAATGTGGCAGACCCATTGACTAAACCTCTCTCACAAGTAAAACATGATCACACCTAGTACTCTTTGGGTGTTAATCACATGGTGATGTGAACTAGATTATTGACTCTATTAAACCTTTTTGGTATTGGTCACATAGCGATGTGAACTATAGAGTGTTAAATCACATGACGATGTGAACTATTGGTGTTAAATCACATGGCGATGTGAACTAGATTATTGACTCTAGTGCAAGTGGGAGATTGAAGGAAATATGCCCTAGAGGCAATAATAAAGATATTATTTATTTCCTTATATCATGATAAATGTTTATTATTCATGCTAGAATTGTATTAACCAGAAATTTAGTACATGTGTGAATACATAGACAATACAGAGTGTCCCTAGTATGCCTCTACTTGACTAGCTTGTTTATCAAAGATGGTTATGTTTCCTGACTATAGACATGTGTTGTCATTTGATGAAAGAGATCACATCATTAGGAGAATGATGTGATGGACAAGACCCATCAGTTAGCTTAGCATAATGATCGTTTAGTTTTATTGCTACTGCTTTCTTCATGACTTATACATGTTCCTCTAACTATGAGATTATGCAACTCCCGAATACCAGAGGAACACCTTGTGTACTATCAAACGTCACAACGTAACTGGGTGATTATGAAGATGCTCTACAAGTGTCTCCGAAGGTGTTTGTTGGGTTGGCATAGATCGAGATTAGGATTTGTCACTCCGAGTTTCGGAGAGGTATCTCTGGGCCCTCTCGGTAATGCACATAACTATAAGCCTTGCAAGCAATGTGACTAATGAGTTAGTTGCGGGATGATGCATTACAGAATGAGTAAAGAGACTTGCCGGTAACGAGATTGAACTAGGTATGATGATACCGACGATCGAATCTCGGGCAAGTAACATACCGATGACAAAGGGAACAACGTCTGTTGTTATGCGGTTTGACCGATAAAGATCTTCGTAGAATATCTAGGAGCCAATATGAGCATCCAGGTTCCGCTATTGGTTATTGACCGGAGATGAGTCTCGGTCATGTCTACATAGTTCTCGAACCCGTAGGGTCCGCACGCTTAACGTTCGATGACGATTTGTATTATGAGTTATGTGATTTGATGTACCGAAGGTTGTTCGGAGTCCTGGATAAGATCACGGACATGACGAGGAGTCTCGAAATGTTTGAGACATAAAGATTGATATATTGGACCATGTTATTCGGACACCGGAAGTGTTCCAGAGAGTTTCGGGTAAAACCGGAGTGCCGGAGGGGTTACCGGAACCCCCCGGGGAAGTAATGGGCCTTAGTGGGCCTTAGGGGAGAGAGAGGGCAGCAGCCAGGAGGTGGCACCCCACCCCCCTAAGGGGAGTCCGAATAGGACTAGGGGAGGGGGCGCGGCCCCTCTTTCCCTCTCCCTTTCCCTCTCCCTCTCCCTCTCCTTCCTTCTTCCCCCCTTCCACCAAATGGAATCCTACTAGGACTTGGAGTCCTAGTAGGACTCCTCTCCTTGGGGTGCGCCTCTAGGGGCCGACCGGCCTCCTCCCTCCCTCCTTTATATACGGGGGAGGGGGGCACCCCATAGACACACAAGTTGATCTTTTAGCCGTGTGCGGTGCCCCCCTTCACAGAAACACACCTCGGTCATATCGTCGTAGTGCTTAGGCGAAGCCCTGCGCCGGTAACTTCATCATCACCGTTGCCACACCGTCGTGCTGCGGAACTCTCCCTCGGCCTCAACTGGATCAAGAGTACGAGGGACGTCATCGAGCTGAACGTGTGCTGAACACGGAGGTGCCGTACGTTCGGTGCTAGGATCGGTCGGATCGTGAAGACGTACGACTACATCAACCCCGTTGATAAAACGCTTCCGCTTTCGGTTTACGAGGGTACGTGGACACACTCTCCCCGCTCGTTGCTATGCATCTCCTAGATAGATCTTGCGTGATCGTAGGAATTTTTTTGAAATTGCACGTTCCCCAACACTACAGATAATAGCAGGACAGCAAAACCCACCAGCAGCCCGGGCAACTATACCTCCTACAGCTACTCGGCCTAGAGCCAAGGCACCACCATAGGGATACGCTAAAATCCATGTTGATGCTGCTGTTCGGCATGAGCGAGGGGGAGCAGCAGCTGCTATCTGTAGGGATGACAATGGAAATTACATGGGAAGCTCGACGCTGGTCGTTTATGGTGTTTGCAACCCTACAATGCTAGAGGCCATAGCTTGCCGGGAGGCACTAGCCCTTGCGGAGGATCTAAACGTGACGAACTTTGTGATCTCCACCGACTGCAAGCAAGTGGTGTCCAACATCTCACAAGGAACACTAGGGCCTCATGCGGTGATCATCAGCGAGATTAGGGCCAGAGCTACTTTGTTTAATTCTGTTTTCATTTTCGAGGGGTGTGCTGTTAATTATGAAGCACATAGATTAACTCGATTTTCTCTTTCTCAGGGTAGGGGCCGCCATGTCTGGCTTGGCAATCCCCATGACCCTCGATGTATCCCACAACATGTGAACTTTGGTGATGAGTAAATGTTTTCCACCCCTAAAAAAATCTTAATGTAATATGAGCGGTAGGATGTGTTTAAATCGATTTAATCGGAGGGCTCTAGTTACCCTGTGTACAATTTGTTGTGTGGCTTTAGGGGGTCTATGTTTGCTCTTTTAATAGTGTGTGTATATATATATAATATAATATTATATATTATATTACTAGGACTAGGAAAAAGGCCCGTGCGTTGCAACGGATAATAAAACTGTGAATTGCGGCCTTGAAATCACGTCATTGATAAAATAACAGAATACATGTAATGATTATAAATAGTGTACATCCAACATTATTAATTGAAATCAAATAAAATTGCTCACGGTCTGCACTTAAAAATCAGAAATACCCAGGCTAGTGATCATCCATTTCTCCTTCATGCGCATGGATTTGGGTGTTCTTATGAAACTTAAAGTGATGGGAGCCGACGACGATATGTGCAGGAGATCCGCTGATGCATGGCGGTTTCTAGTGCAAGAATCACCGACGACTTGGGGCCTATTCGGTTGCACTCACTCTTGGCTCCCCCGGTGCAACCTCAAGCTCGTCCTCACTATGATGATTTCTTCCACTTTCCATCATTATTCCCAGTCAATTTCTAACATCTGAGTCCCGCATCAACTGTAAGACCGAAATCAGCATGTTAAACTCGCGCCAATAGCAAGCAAAGTCAATGGTGCAAGTCTTCTCTTTGCTTAATCAGTCATTCTTCACAATTTTGGTTCATTCCTAGTGGTAGCATCAAGGCTTTGGCATTTGCTAATGATGTGATTGAAGAAATCCTGCAATTCTGACATATTCCTGTTAGAGCTAATGATCCGACAAAGCATATTGTCAACATTTTTCTTGAAGCAAGATCTGTATTTTACTAATTTTCCATCATTTTCTTGCATGTTCAGAACCCAACCGGCCTAAGTGCAACATTGACCTTTAGCGCTGAATGACGATGTGCAGGCCTATAATCTTTAGTACAGAACTTCAAGAGGATATTTAAGAAGAAATGTCAATCTATCACCTGTATCTTTACTGCAATCACTCAAGTGACCGTTCCTGACAAATAATCATCTAAAATAATGTTCAATCCTCTCTGCCGCCGGTCCTCCTCCGCGTTCTTCTAGTCCTCCTCCACATTTCCGTGCCCATGCGTTGCAACGGAAGAATCACACACTCATAGCTTATAATCATTTCATCAACCCCTCCCTCCCAAACACACACATGTCCATGTCTTCTATTTCAAGATGACTTTCTCAAGGGAGGCTCAAATATTCTCTCTTTGGCATGTCCTCTCCTCCGTTGCTCCATCCCTCAATAAACATCGGTAATAAAGTTACACTTTTATTGTTGTTCGGAGCATGAAGTGTGTACATGAAGAAGCTAGCGGAACTTCCTTTGTCTATTGAAATAGTAGTGGTGCAATAAATAGTTTATCTATCGTTTTGATGCTTTGCTTTATGGAAAAAATGACAAATGTTTCTTTATTTTTAACAAATTGAGTGTCTTTTTTATTAGAATTGGAACATGTTTTAAAGTCAAACATTTTATGAACACATGATTTATTTTATTTTTTAAGTGATTTTGTGAACAATTTTAAATGTTCCTAAAATAGGAACATTTTTGGGAATTTTCAGCATTTCTTAAAAAGTGTGAACATATATAAAATATAAATATATTTTTGAAACCTAGAACAATTCGAAATGCTCATTATCTTAGAAAAGACACGCTCGGTGTCGGTAATTAAAATACGATTGTTGGTGTCCATACCATGGAGTATGGAGTTAAAAAAAAGTCATAGTGGTGTACTTCGATGACACCTCCTTCAACATGGCACTATCACCAGATGGAAAAATAGTGGTGTATTTATTTCTAGTTGGACATACCGATGATGGAATGTTCTATACTATTCGAGAGTTTAATAACTAATTCTAAAGTTCTTTTTAGAATTTTGAAAACATTTGAATGCGAACAGAATTTTACTATGTTGGATTTTTCTAGAGATAGTTGTTCGGTCGGTTTGGAAGATTTTATTTGTTTCCATAGCAAATATGCACAAATGTCTTGTATAAATAAATGTGTGGTCATATCACCCTTGGGCTAAAAGAAGTGGACCCAGCATAAAAGTTCAAATGGGCATAAGGCACAGTAGAGACCTATAAAGAGTTCATTCTGTATGTTAGATGTGTATTTAATGGTACATCTGGAAAATGAAGACTTTTAGTTATCAAAATGTGTAAGTGGCAAAGTATAATAATTTAGACCTATCTATATCTATACCTACTATTAAAGCAAGGTGATATTCTTGGTTTCGTCCCGCGATTAGTTTCTTTTCCCATTAGTTTTGAATCACCTACGAGGTGGCGAGGTGGTACTAAAAACGCTGATCTCAATTTTAAGTCCGTTGTTGGGTGCTGGGCCTCCTTCGTACAAATACGTATATATATGGGCCAAAGAAAATCATGTGAGCCTTTAGTTTGCCTGCACACCCGTCATGGCACTATTGCAAAAAGGCCCTTCTCTTTTCCAGAAATTGAACCCGCAGTCCCCACGTAAGTGGCTCTGGGAAAAACGATTCGGTAAAACAAAAAATCCCTTTCACGTGTCCTCTGTTTCTTCATATATGCAGACCGTGAAGGAAATATGCCCTAGAGGCAATAATAAAGTTGTTATTTATATTTCCTTATATCATGATAAATGTTTATTATTCATGCTAGAATTGTATTAACCGGAAACTTAATTAGTACATGTGTGAATACATAGACAAACAGAGTGTCACTAGTATGCCTCTACTTGACTAGCTCGTTGAATCAAAGATGGTTAAGTTTTCTAGCCATAGACATGAGTTGTCATTTGATTAATGGGATCACATCATTAGAGAATGATGTGATTGACTTGACCCATTCCGTTAGCTTAGCACTTGATCGTTTAGTATATTGATATTGCTTTCTTCATGACTCGTACATGTTCCTATGACTATGAGATTATGCAACTCCCGAATACCGGAGGAACACTTTGTGTGCTACCAAACGTCACAACGTAACTGGGTGATTATAAAGGTGCTCTACAGGTGTCTCCAATGGTACTTGTTGAGTTGGCATAGATCAAGATTAGGATTTGTCACACCGATTGTCGGAGAGGTATCTCTGGGCCCTCTCGGTAATGCACATCACTATAAGCCTTGCAAGCAATGTGACTAATGAGTTAGTTGCGGGATGATGCATTACGGAACGAGTAAAGAGACTTGCCGGTAACGAGATTGAACTAGGTATTGAGATACCGACAATCGAATCTCGGGCAAGTAACATACCGATGACAAAGGGAACAACGTATGCTGTTATGCGGTTTGACCGATAAAGATCTTCGTAGAATATGTTTGAGCCAATATGAACATCCAGGTTTCGCTATTGGTTATTGACCGGAGACGTGTCTCGGTCATGTCTACATAGTTCTCGAACCCGTTGGGTCCGCACGCTTAACGTTCGGTGACGATCGGTATTATGAGTTTATGTGTTTTGATGTACCGAAGGTAGTTCGGAGTCCCGGATATGATCACGGACATGACGAGGAGTCTCGAAATGGTCGAGACGTAAAGATCGATATATTGGAAGCCTATGTTTGGACATCGGAAAGCTTCCGGATGAGTTCGGGCATTTACCGGAGTACCGGGGGGTTACCGGAACTCCCCGGGGAGTATATGGGCCTTATTGCGCCTTAGTGGAATAGAGGAGAGGGAGGGAAAAAGGTGGAGGGCGCGCCCCCAGCCCAATCCGAATTGGGAGCCCCCCCCCTCTTTCCTTCCCCCTCTCCTCCCCTTCCTTCTCTTCTACTCCTACGACATGGAAGGGGGGGATCCTACTCCCGGTGGGAGTAGGACTCCCCATGGCACGCCATAGTAGAGGGCCGGCCCTCCCCTCCTCCTCTCCTTTATATACAGGGGAGGGGGGCACCCCATAGACACACAAGTTGATCACTGATCTCTTAGCCGTGTGCGGTGCCCCCCTCGGTCATACCGTCGTAGTGCTTAGGCGAAGCCCTGCGCCGGTAACTTCATCATCACCGTCATCACGCCGTCGTGCTGACGAAGCTCTCCCTCGACACTCTGCAGGATCGTGAGTTCGTGGGACGTCACCAAGCCGAACGTGTGCAGATCGCGGAGGTGCCGTACTTTCGGTGCTATCAATATTTTTTTAAAGTTACACCAACTTTTTTTAACACTACACAAACATTTTTGCCAACGTAAGTATTTTTTGAAATATATATTTTTATATTTTTTGAAAATATAACAAAAAAAGCATAAAAAAGAGAAAGATAAAAATGGAAAATTGTGGAACGGAAACAAATGAACAAAATCCAAAACGCACGAACAATGCTACTGGGCAGGCCCATTCCCACGTTCCTTCAGCGAGCGGACACTCTGTCTCGTTTGAAGCGTGACATAGGGGCGCCCTAGCTCACGTAGGATGGTTTGTATTTTTTATCAGTAGGACCGCTGTTCACACATTTTTTTTCCAAATGATTAGTCTGTAGCGCTCATTTGCTCGCTTTTGTGTTTTTTTCTTCAAAAAGTTTGTTTTTCATAGCGCTTCGTGTATCACTTTTTATAGTCAATAAAAAGTTCGTGAATTTTAAAAAATAGTAAATTAATACAATGTTCACTAATTTTAAAGAAAAATCACGAATTAAAAAATGTGTTTCAAATTTGAAATTTTTTGTAGATTCGTTAAATGTTCATGTATTTGAAAAATGTTCATACATGCATGAAATGTTCATGATTTTTTAAATGATTGTAGATTCGTGAACTGGTATGAATTTGAACAATATACATGAATTCTAAAAAAGTTTGTAAAAATATAAAGGTCACAACTTAAAAAAAATGTTCATGAATCCGAAAATGTTTACGAAATTCAATATTTTTGCATATCTAGAAAAACCATAAAATTTATTTATGGTGGCATAAAACAATTTATTGATGACATTCCATTTATAAAAACCAGCACATATGCTCATGCGTTGCAACATTTTTTTTTTGAAATGTTGGTAGGAGATCTACCAAATTCATTGATTAGCAGGGGAAAAATACAAGCAAGAACCCAGGAGGGAAAGCACCAGAAAAGGTCTGGCGCAAAAAAGGAAGAAGAGAAAACAATCAGCCCGGATCAAATGGGATTTTGGCGCCTGCCATATTCACAAATTAATCTCCTGTCTAACTATCCTAGTCAGTTGGGTGGTCGTCATTTCTTGCCGTCGAAAAACTCGTCTATTACGCTCATTCCATATCTCCCATGCGACCAGATGGATCATCGATATAGTGCCTTTTTTTTTTCCTTTGGTGCATTGCGCCAGCAAATGGACATCCACTCCTTCAAGTTGCCAATCGTCGGCCAGTTTGCCAGCCGTAGAATATAGTCTTATATTGTCTCAATGGAAGACTCTTATCAATGCTTTCTCTTATAATATGATACACCTTTTTGTGACTTATTATTTGTACAATTCATCATAGTTTTCTTGGTGATATAGGACTTGGTAGCATGTGCATAACTTTAAGGCTTAACGTGTTTCTATGCTAGTTGTCCTATGGAAAGGGGTGGAGACAGGGGTCAACATGGGCTCCTAGATATCACGACAGCCAAGGTCATTAACTAAATATGTGAAATCTTCTATCTGCAACATGCGTAAGAAACTAAGCACAAATTGTCATGCACTGAAAATCATATTATAAGTTAAATGATTGCACAAAGTTAATTAACCATAATGGAGGAATTTGTGTATATTTCAACGAGTGAAAAATGATCCACAATTTTTTCACGCACTAAAGAATCATGTTCCTAAGTCACAGAAATATGATTGAAGATGAAAAGATCGGAAATTTTCCCGCATAAAAATATATTCATATCTCTACATTGTACGAACATAGCCCTGTTAATAAATATTAAGTGAATGAATATAAATACCTTTTGTGCTACAACTCATATTAACTACTTCCACCAATTTGTTTTGACATACAAGTTGGAGGGAAAATAAATCTTTAAAAATAATTTATTCTAGATAGTCTAATATTAATAGAAAACTCTGTCTATGTTGTTTCAACATAGCCGGTCCTAAGCCCGGGTAAAGGAGGAGGGTTGTGATAGGTTTGGCGAGCCAACGTAAAAACTCAGCCTGTCTTATGAAGATGAAACCCAAAATATTTTTGTTGGGGCGTAACCTTCTCAACGACGCGCCACATCGAAACCCGGGTGTGGTGTCAAATGGGCAAGGGCCGGGCCGTCGCCCCTCTGGTGGCGCGTCGTATCTTTTTTAGTTTCATAAATGGCCTGAATTTGTGCATGGATTTGTTCTGTTGCCAAAAGATAATACAATCTTCATGTATTCCAATAGAATTAAACATGATAAATAAAGCTACGGCCATTCAAATAGTCCATGAAGCATCATACTAAATTAAGATTGGGGATGGTATGACTATTATCTCTTTGAATTTTTAAGACTAATTACGTGAGTAGTTGTGATAATGTAGGCTGGACTAAGGTCCAAACAAAGCTTTACAATGATGCCGCCTTTCATAATTTAGCTAATACGAACTTAAAATTTGGAATGAAATAGGAGTGGCAACAAATACTGCATTCATGTCTACCACACCATCAATAATGTACTAATATATTTGCATGACCTTATTATGGCAATAATTGCTTATTAACCAAAATTCCATGGCCATGATACAACCAGAATATCATACATATTGTTGTGGCATGGTTGGCAATAAATATACAGCTAAAATATTTTTTAGAAGATCCACCAATTTTCTTCTACCTCTCTTGGGTTTCTTACGCTAAAGGACTAAAATATGTTAAAACCTACATTCCCGGTTCATACAATTGATGATAAAATTTACTTGCCTGTGCATACTCACGGGTTGACAACTAGTGTTAACTAATTATGCTAGATCATGCCCTATGCATCACCACGAGAACCATGCTAAAATATATACCAAAATAAACCTAGTAATGGAAAACAAGATGTAAGAGTGTTCTCGATTTACAATTCAAAAACAATAAAACACATGAAATATATGAAAAAATTATATATAAAAAGAGAGAAAACTTTTCAGATGAGTGTACCATGATGCTATCTTTTAACAAAAATATATAAGTATGCATAGAAAAATATAGCTTGTGACTTACATGCATGGCTTGATTCCCCCGATAAAAAAATGCATGATTTGTTGAAATTGCATGCTTGGATAGATTAATGAAAAAAAGTAACATATAGTACACACATGACTTGTGATGTCATGCAACTTCGATCAGACAACTATGAATAATTGAGGTGACGTGGAAGCATGCATGTGAAGAGAAATATAGTTATAGGGGATGCAACTTTGACTTACTGCACCTGCCTTTGGTTCTATGACACATTAGTACTTCATATGATTATATTGATTAGCAAAGCGACATTGTGATCTAGTATATCATTAGTTGGGTCCGTTCGACACCATTGTTCCGCTAAAAACATGCTCTCATTGTTGTCGACATCCTTGTTACTTTAGCAATGCCCCATGATCAGGAAAAACGGATCATCATGCAACACATGAATTAGGCTTAGAGGCGAAACTGGGGACCTACTTTATGTTTATCTTTCCACACATGCAACTGAGTTTTCCTCTGAATCTCACATTTCAAGAGTCATTGTTATTATAGCATAGAAATATAAATATTAATCTGAAGATGGAAATAAATAATACTTTATTATTGCCTTTAGGGCATATTTCCACAAGGACACCACCTATGCCGGTGTCACTAGCGTCACACTGAATCTCAAAGGTCTCTCAGCTTAGGTAATAGAAGTGAGGGGGCATGAGACAAACCATGCTTTAGCTCATTGCTGCCTTATTTTGTGAAGAACCTCAAGTGAAGGACATATTTTTCTTAGAAAGAACATGCAATGGGGAGGCAATTTGGCTAAAATCTCTATCAACTCAATGATTTGTCCACCCAACCAAGAAAACTAAGTGCTTTATTTAAGTTTATTGGTCGGTGCAAAGTTTTAATGGCATCATCATATACTTCAATGGCACATGAAGAAACCACAAACCACAAATCTACATTAGAACGCCCCAATATCACCCAAAGAGAAGGATGACTATGGTGCGAGCGTGCGTGCTTGTACCCGCGCTCGTACTAAGAGTCAACTAAGAACCTTCAGCTGTCCAGGATGAAAGACAACTGCACAACCAGGTTCTAGAGTGAAAAATAAAATTTTGGCCATAACAAGCCTGAGAGAGGTAACCGTGGATCAGAATTTTAAAAACCTTCTCTCTTCTCCGCCAAACTAAAAAAAGTCCTAGAAGGATCTCCTTCCCTACTTGTTTCACGTGAAGGGTGTACAATATGTTTCTCCTCGGGTTTCCCTTTTTTTTGCGAATCATGCTCTATCACTTCTTATTGCCATTTTAGGGTTTATTCTCATGCTTGAACCATTTTTACCTTTCGAGCACGTAATTATTGATAAGCCTTTAGAGGATATTAGTATCATGCGACCTTAGACAAATCCTACTGATTGTGGTGTATGTCATAAAGGATAACTTTCTAATGACAGTTGGTTAGAAGTTTGGTGATAACCTTGAGACAACAATTCAACAATGTGATTGGCATGTAGTCGTTAACTGTTTGAGGCAATTGCACCTTTGTACCAAGTGTAATACAAGCTGAGTTAATACTATGAACATTCGGGGTTCCATCATAAAAGTCAGACACTAGTACAAAACAGGGCTTTCGTCACAGGGCGGACTAATGTGAGCATTGGTCCCGGTTCGTGCGGCTAAGGCATTAGTCCCGGTTCACCTGGGCCCTTTAGTCCCGGTTGGTGCCACGAACCGGGACTAAAGGGTGCGCATTGGTCCCGGTTCGTGCGGCTAAGGCATTAGTCCCGGTTCACCTGGGCCCTTTAGTCCCGGTTGGTGCCACGAACCGGGACTAAAGGGTGCGATGCCCATTAGTACCGGTTGGTGGCACCAACCGGGACTAAAGGTTAGTCCTTTAGTCCCGGTTGGTCCCACCAACCGGTACTAATGGGCTTTGAGGCATTAGTACCGGTTCATGGCACGAACCGGTACTAAAGGGCCCATCAAACTCTACCCTCCCCCTGGACCGCCTTTTCAGTTTTAGAAAAAACAAAAGAAAATGATGGAAATGTCAAAAAAATAAAATAAAATAAGTTTCCCATGTGATATGTGGTCTAGTTGTTGGGAAAATTAACAAATATGAATTTCGACTTTATTTGCAAAATCTCTCTGGAATTTCTTAAAATGGGCATAACTTCTGCATACGAACTCGGATGAAAAAGTTTTTTATATGAAAAATCATCTACTCAAAAAGTTACATCCGAATTTAACTAGGGAACCTTGTTAAACATTCTCAAAATCCTCAAAAACCTAACAGAAAAAAGATACGGGGCTTTTAAGATCTGGAGAGGCAAAAAAATTCAAAAAAATTCAAATTGTGGTCAAACTGTGGTCAAACAATGGTAAAACTAATTATTCTAGAATATTAGTGTTACTAAATAATTATTTCAGTTTTTTTGAATTTTGGTCAAATCTGGTCAAACTGTGGTCAAACTAATTATTCCAGAAATATTAGTGTTACTAAATAATTATTGTTTTTTAAAACAATAGTTTCAAACTCAAACAGTGAAATGTGTCACTTCATGCTCAAGCTAAATTCCTGAGGGTTAATAGAATTGACATCTTACTATTGTCAGGAAAACAACAAGTGCAGACTTGGAAACAAGGGAGAATAGAACCCGGAAGTTAAGCGTGCTCAGGCTGGAGTAGTGAGAGGATGGGTGACCGTCCGGGAAGTTAGATGATTTGGAATGATGAGGGGTGATTAGAGATTAGAGGATAAATTGAGTAGTGATGAGGGGTGGTGATTAGAGGTTAAAATAATTCAGAAATTTGAAAATAAAAAAAATTAAAAAAATCGCAAAAAAAAATTTTCAAAAAAAAATCATAACATTTCCTTTAGTCCCGACTAAAGGTGGAGCTCCAGGCTGCGTCCACGTGGACGGCCTCTAGTCCCGGTTCGTGTAAGAACCGGGACTAAAGGGGGGAGGCATTAGTAACGACCTTTTAGTCCCGGTTCAAAAACCAGGACTAAAGGCCTTTACCAACTGGGACAAAAGCCCCCTTTTCTACTAGTAAGGCCGAGCCCGTGGAAACGGCGCCGCCCTCGTCATCAACGAGGGTGGCCGTGCCTCCTCGACTCCTACCTCCCACCTCGTCAAGCCGAAGACAGGGTCGGGGCTCGCCGCCATGAAGAGCGAGCATGATGACATGCCCGCACTCGACGACGAGGCCGCCATGAAGTGGGCGCGGGAGGATTGGGCCCGGCTGAAGATGGAGCACCAGCGGCGCGCCCTAGAGGAGATCGCCGCTCGCCGCCGTAGCCGCGACAAGGGAGGCGTCCTCGTCCTCGAGGACAGGGACGACGACGCGCCGCCGCCAGCCAAACCAGTCCGCCAGGGCGACCCCGGGCAGGGGTCCAGCAAGGACGGCCGCGGTGTGAAGAAGGAGAAGGAGGACGACGACTACGACGCCTTCAGCAAGCTCTTCAGCCTGTAGGCGGCGGCAGCAGTTTTTTTTCTTTTAGTACATTTTTATGTTTTTAATATGCAAAAAACTCTCTGAAACACCTAAATATCGCCGAATCTATGTCCTGTTTACCAAATTTTGGCCAGTATATTTGTTAAAATATTTACAAAACGGTGCCTGGAGCGACCTGGGGACGACGACTGGTAACCCGATCGCCCCATGCCGAAATTATCGCCGTTCGCCCAGGGCGGCGCTATTTCCGGCCCTTGGGGGGTCGAACCGCTGTAGATGCTTTAATAGGCGCGCTGTATTTCACCCACTTGGCCATTGGCAAATGTAAACCTCCGTCGTTTAGAGGTCGGGCTAGCCACGAAGCATCGTCCGCTGTTACAAAGCCATGGCAGACTTGGTACTTGCATGCATAGTTTAGTGATGCTTTTTTACTGTCTGCATGCACAACAAAGGTCGAGAGCACTGGCCCTAGGCTAGCGGCATGCGTACTCAAGTGCTTTCTGCTTTGCTTCTTCATTGGTTGCATGGGTCCTCAATTGCACTGTATTCATCGATTTTGTCGAAAGATGGACTGTGCCTTGGTTCCAGGGGAATGGGCCGATCAATTTAGTAAGCGTGCTTATTACTACGAGACAGAAACACCACCTACAAATCTGCAATGCAGTTTTATGCAAAGTGCAGCTAGATTTGCTGTCTATACAAAATCCAACGGCTCACAGCGTCCTAAAGAAGCACACAATCCGTATGCTGGGCCCATCCGTCCACACACACGCACGCAGTTGTGCAATCGCGACGCCCCTGCGTGACACGGTACTGCCTTCTCCGGCCTCTCTCGGTCATTTCTCTCCTATAAACGGCTCAACCGCGTGGCCCTCCGTCGTCGCCCATGGCTGCATCCTTGACCTCCAGCTTTACCGTGTTCTCGTCTCCGTTGCCGGAGTTTGCCACCTCGGCCAGCACGTCGAGCACCACTGCCATCCTCGACAGCTCCGGTCAATGGGCGTCCAGCGTGCCGCCTCCTCCTCACGCGCGTCGGCAAGCGCGCTCCTAGCGGTATGAGCCCGACCACGGTGCACAAGAGAGCGTGGGTCGTACAGTATCTTCTCACGGGATAAAGTAAATAAATGGGACGATCCAAAGCAATGGGCAGAGATTTGTCATCATGCACATATATAGAATATCACGAAGTCCAAGAATATATACAATTAGACATGAGGAATATAATATGATCCAGATCCGAGCTTTGCTAGGGTAGTATAGTGAACAAGTGATGTCGTCCCGCTCATCCTTAATCACGCCATTCTGCAGTATTTGTTCCCGGATAGATGGCCTAGTAGCCAATGAATCGCGACACGAGGAATAATATGTCAGGTTAGGTGGCGATTGATAGCCCACGTGATCAGCCACTGATAGCCCACATGATCAAGCATAGTAGCCACGTGATGTCTAATCGACTCCAGCTAGGACTCCAAATACCCACGCCTATCTAGCTAGCTCTATAAAAGCCCCGGCAGACCTCTACAAGAAAAACAATCCACACCAGCCATAAGCAGTGAGTGAGTGCATCGACATTCGATCAGCTCAGCTATATCCTGCATCGATCTGGTCATGGCGGCAGCAATGCTCCCGAGGCTCGTTGCCGTGGCGGCGCTGGTCGCGCTGATGTGCGCCGTCGCTGTGGCCCAGAAGGTACCTGCCGTCGGCGGTGCGCCGGTGTGCAACCTTGTCGATCAGAACGTCGTGAATGCTTGCTTCGAGAGCTGTGGAAGAGGTATGAAAATTGCCACTGCCGACAGGATTACTTCAGCGGGTAAAGTCAAGGTTCAAGTGGACTGCTGCGTAGCCTTTGGAGGCCACTCGTGCATGTGCCAGATGAAGAAGGCGTGGAAGGCTCAGGGCAAAAGTGCCCAGAATAATGTGGGGTGCGTCAGGGAAAAGGCCTGCTAGTGAGCACATGCGGGAGGTCTCTTCGTGCATGCAAGACCTCTAGTTCGTTTGATATGTGTGCTTCTTAGTTTCAAGCGGTCGATGTCCACCTGCTCCTTTTGCTTTTATTTGCTTGTTTGTGTTGTATTTTTTTTCCTACGCATGAGAGCATTGATCGGTCAGTTGACTCTTTTTAGTTTGTACCAATCAGAAATAAATGTGGGTGGAAGTTCTTGTATCATCCAGTTTTGTTTCTATATTATTCCATGCACCACAAAAACATATTATAGTACGTACTAGCAAACGTCAAATACGAAGTTAGTCAGTACTTCCTCCGTCCGGAAATACTTATCTTCAAAATGGTTGTGAATGGATGTATCTATAACTAAAATAAGTCTAGATATAACTATTTCAAGGACAAGTATTTCCGGACGGAGGGAGTACATGCACACTGCCTTGAGCGCACATTGTAGTTCTTACTTTCTCTTGAGCAATCGGCATCGCAAGATTCAGGATAGCTTATGTGTGCCCTGTCTCTATCGACATGGCTCTAGTGGCCAAAGAGAACTTCGATCTCCATGCTGTTTGCAACTTCCGCCTAGTTTCAACTTGACGGGAATTTAACGCAGCGCTAGCTCACAATCGAAGCAGTGCTGGTCGCAACGTCAGACGGGCCCGCTGGCGAGTGTGGACGGCCGGCTCAGGCTGCGCCATGAGCCATTCATGCAGCAAACCTCCGTTGCGCGCGTGGGCGGCGGCCATGGCCCTCGTGTGCGCCACCTTAGCTTGCGGATGCAATGCTGGCTGGCCTGCCTGCCCTACATGACGCAGGTCGGTGCACAGACCACCCACGCCTACATTGGTAATCCGTGAGCCAAATTTTGATCAGAGGCTGAACAGTTGACGCAGTCGGTAACGTACTATAGACGAGCAACGCTACACTTACGTAACTTAGCGTACATATTTAGGTGGTCTTTTATGGTTGGGTGAAAATTAGGAAGATGGGCCCATTGGAGAAGTTAATAGGGAAGGTTTCGTAATTGCTTCGTAAGGACATGTACAATGATTGATAAGATAGTCTTATCTTAAGTCTTGCATGTAATTTAAAAATGACAAAAAAAAAGTCTACAGTGGTTCATCTCTTAGTCTGATCTTCAATAACTAGCTAATCCTAGAAACATGGTGAGACATATTATGCTAAAAGATCATCTTTTGTCTTCTCTTAAATAAGAGAAGACAAGCCTTTTTTATGATTTCTGTCTCTTACATCTCATCATTTATCCTACGTGACACTCCTAAAATAGCACCATTGTACATGCCCTAAGAGTTTCGTAGTTGTAGCATTATTGTACTATAGGCCAAACGACTGCCACGGCCCACACCACCCACGGGATTGCCGTGGCGTCGTGCGGGGTCCGCGAGGAAAGCTACCTGCTGGCCGGTCTACCGCAAGTGGGTCGCTGCGTGCCACCAACGAGGTCGTCTTCCTCTGCCCGCGCGCCGGCGCTGCGCATCCTCTACGCGAGCGACGACGGTGAAGGCGGCTCAGGAGCCGCCTAACACCGTGTGTCACGATGCGTGGAGCTAGCTTGCCGAGTTGGACGGCCTATTCATGTCCGCATTGGGCCGGAAGATTTTGTGTTCTGCAGAAGTGCAGAGCCGGTAGCTAGGTAAACATGCTCGCAAGTTCGGATACCGCCACTTGTAGTGGTAGCTTAGCTAGGAACACTTGTTGAGACACCGCTACTACAGTCATCATCGCATCCAAAAACACACGTTTGCTTTTCGGGAGGTCATCCGAACAAACACAAAATGAATGGAACACAAGTGGTCGAAAAAGATGAGAAACAATCAAAGACTTTATTTGCCCTGATACAACAAATTAACGTACAATCAGGCTGCTACCACACGCACGCAGCAAGGGGAGAAGGAGATGCAACCCCATCTCCCTTATCTACGAACACAAGGGAGATCACAAGAACAAAACCCTCCTTCCTACCTCAACTGAACAACAGCAACCTAGAGAGCCAAGAAGTGTGAATGGGAGAACTCCATGCGAGACGACGCCAACCTCTCCAACGGCATGAAGAAGAAGAGCTCCTGCCGCATCGTCATCATCTTGCCTCTGTGAATGATGCTACTCCAAGTATACTTATACCCAAAGTCTCCATCTCCCTGCCCTTTCAGAGGCTTAGAAGCTCTAACCTCACCTGCTTTGAAACTTGACACCTTGGTTTCTGAACTTTGAAGTTTGAACGATGTCGTTCCGCGGGTGCATTGAATCTGGACAGCTTCTTCTAGCTTTTCAAACTGTTGTCTGGCCTT
Organism: Triticum aestivum; assembly: GCF_018294505.1. Taxonomy (NCBI): domain Eukaryota; kingdom Viridiplantae; phylum Streptophyta; class Magnoliopsida; order Poales; family Poaceae; genus Triticum; species Triticum aestivum. Next base: position 615,379,812 of record NC_057799.1, on the reverse strand, counting down.
GGAATTTGGGAATATTAGTCATCGGTCCTATGGTGGCCATCAGTGTCTTTTGCTTTTCTCTATTTATGCAGCCTGCCCATACAGCCACGCATAATGGGATACAGAGACAGACAACTAGCCCATTGGATTACGCAGATTTTCTAATGGAAAAAGGCAGACTAGGTATGTGTACCCCGACACTATATATTTGTCTACTGCATGCTTGCTAAAGGTGTTCTACCATTTATAAATTGCATTTTCACGCATATTTCTTTATAACCTGTATATGCTTTGCTGCCCTTTGAATCTTTGATTAACTGACGAAACATGTAAGTTCGCCGACCACCGACATGAAAATGACAAGTAAAACACTTGGGTTACTTTTGTAACGAGCTCATGCTCAGTTCACATGTCAATAGTTAGGCTTATCGACACTGAATTCCCTAACTGACCACAAATACATCATCTCCGCACTTTCTGTTTTGTTCTCTCAACATGTAGATAAGCTAGAATGTGAAAAGTAGTACCATCCGGCTGTGCATGTACACTACATAAACACTGAAATGTTCAATGCCTCAGATGCCCAAAACATTTTCTCTTCTTCTACCTCTAAAGCACCCTGAATCGATCACTTTATCAAGATAGATACTGCACGAGAGCACTACTGCAACGACCGCAGCAAATTAGGCAAAGTTTACGCGGAATCCCAGCCCGTATGTCTATCCCCTGTCCTGCAACTGGCACAAGGTTTGAGCCAGTTGGGATAATAATAATAATAACAATAATAATAATAATGTGATCTTTGCATCTCGTTTCACGTGAAAGAAATGTGCGTGGACAGAAACCGAGCGACGATGACAGATGCCTCTAACTAGCTAGTAGCTGTTTGAGGAGATAAGGAATTTGCAGGCTCGGCAAGCACCTTTAGGCCTCCTTTGACTTAGAAGAATCTTGTAGGAATTTCATAGAATAGGATTTCTATAGAAAAAATTCCTTTAGAGCCCTTTGGCTTGTAGGAATGGATTCCTATTCCTATGGAGGAATTCTTCCTATCCTTCATATTTCATAGAAAAATAAACATTAGCCTAAACTCAATGAAAAAAATCCTATGATGTGAATCAAATAGCATCTCCTTTCCTATTCATACTCATAGGATTTAAGATACATGTCATCTCATTTTCTATTACTTTTCTATTCCTATGATTTTCCTATCCTACGAACCAAAGGAGGCCTTACTCCATGAGCTTTTGCACGATTTGGAGCTGCAAATCTAGCTGGGTTGTGCCGCCCAATTAGGCCACATGTCACGAGATTCCCATGGCTATAGCTAGCTAGTTCATTCTAACCTAGGCTGCATCACGGCTAGGTTCATGGATCCAGCACCAAGACCATGTATTTCTTCCATTCCACACCACAGCCCACAGGAGGCAACAGACTTGGTACTATATATACGCGCTCATCACCATGGCAGATTAAGCAAGTGAAATGTGGTCCACAGGAGATGAACAAGAGTTCTAGCTAGCTACTTTGGTTGTTGTCATATGGAGTTCTCCTCAAATCACTGCGGTCGCTAGCTTCTGCCTCATTGTTGCATTGGCACTGTTTTAAAAGTGTGCTTTGCAGGGATAAGAGTATGCATGGTGAAGTGTGTTGGGGGGACTCTGGGTGGCTATTAGCGGTTTCGATAGGTTTGGGAGTGTTTGTGCTTTATAAATTATAGTGGTACGTCCATGTACACTATGATGGGTGCGTGGGCGTTAATCGAGTTTCGCCTCATCGGGAGTTCTCTTCAAGCACTTCAGGGTACATCTTTTCGAGAACTTTTCTGAAGTGTTTGGGGGGACTCTCGGTGTCACCAAGCACTCTATAGATATTGACCACATGCCATAAGAGTGATGCACCGAGTTGGGCCCGCATTTAGTATTACCGGGGTTCCCTTCAAACACTTTACAAAGGACCATTTGACGTTTTATAAAGTGTTTGGGAAACTCTCGGTGTAACAAAGCTTAGAAAATATTGCAAGTCACAAACCACAGGAGATGTACCGCAAATCATGTTTAGTTTTACCAGGAGTTTCCTGCAAGCACTTCACAAGGTATTATTCCAAATGCCACCGTGAAGTGTTTGGGGGAACTCTTGGTGCCACTAAGCTTACTCAGTGCCGGTTAAGAATTTGAAGTGATGATCAATCTGAAGCATGTGTGTTTGGTTTTATCATGAGTTCCCTCCAATAACTTCACGAGGCATCATTCCAAACGCTATCATGAATTGTTTGGGAGAACTCCCGGTGCCACCAAACTTTAATTTACTAAACGCCGGTTAAAAGCCCAACGAGATGATCAATTTGAAGCACACATGCTTGGTTTTACCATGAGTTCCATGCAAGCTAGCACTTCATAAACATTATTCCAAATGCCACTATGAAGTGTTTGGGGGGAACTTTCAGTGCCACTAAGCTTTACTCAACGCCGGTCGAGAATTCGAAGTGATGATCAATCTAAAGGATCTATGTTTGGTTTTACCATGAGTTCCCTACAAGCACTTCACAAGGCATTATTCCAAATGCCATCGTGAAGTGTTTGGGGGAACTTTCGGTGCCATTACTCAATACCGGTCAATAACCTAAAGAGACAATCGATATATACATGCCATGTTTGGTCTTATACCAAGCATTCTCGTCAAGCATTTCATCGGGTGTGTTTCAAGGCCTAGTGCGAAGTATTTGAGCGAACTCCCGATACTAACAAGCAATGGCCAGGCGTTGATCGAGCGGATCCAACAAGATATTCCGATGAAATGACATTCGTTACCATCATGAGTTCATTTCGATCGCCACACATTGCACCGTCAATATGTCGCCTTCCATGAGTTTTACATGCAGCGTCAAGTGGAGCTCAAGGTGGCATCCGACATTTTTTAAATCAGTGTGCACCTCCTGGTTGATTTGAATCCACCGGTGATTTGTTGTTTTTCTTTTGTATTTTTTAACAGGTTTGGGCTACTAATTTGGTCTATTTCTTCTTTGTCGTGACTCGTAACTCGTATGCTTCAGGCCCAAATCAAGTCGAAGTCCGAGAGCTGGTCAATATGCATGTGGGCCCTTAAGGACAACACATGGAGGCCTTGGCACTACGATCATCATGCACATGTTTTCAGGCGGTGTTGTGGATCGCTCATAGCAAGCAGTACGCTCACTTGCTCATGCATGCGCTCCTTGCAAATGCTATATTATCTGTACCGATTCGTATTAGGAATCACGTCCGGGCGGACTAGTACGGAGCCGACAAATTTAGTTGTTTGTCGTTTATTGAATTTGCTTGTCCATATTTGATCGATAGGTTAGGTCGGTTCGGTCAAGTTTCTTTGTTTTTTTTTTCTGTTTCCACTGTGTTTTGTTTTTTTCTTGTATGTGTCGGATTTCTTTGTTTTATCAATGGAGTTTTCTTATTCTTTTTTCTTTTTTCTTCTTTATACTTTGGTTTTCTTTTGTTTCTTTCTTGGTTTTTTCGGGTTTTTTGGCTTCTTCGCTTTTCTTGTTATTTCTTCAATTTTTATTGGGTTTCTTTTTCGATACATGTCTACTTGTCTCGTACACATCTGTACATTTTTTGTCTATAATTAAAACATTCTTTTATACCCGTTTAACATTTTCCAAACACATTCTTTGGATCTTTTTTGAAATATGTGTTAAACAGTTTTTCCAAATACATGTTGAAACATTTTTGTACATTGTATTTTTGAAATGTCACGAACCCATTTCTGAAAGTGGTGAAGGTTTTAAATGTACAGTAAATTTTCTTGAATGCATGAAACATTTGTATTGAAGACATTTATAATTGTCACAAACATTTTTCGTATATATCATTAGCATTTTGCGTATACATTTTTCTTATACAACATAAACCTTTTTTATACAAATTTAACATTTTTTAAAATGCAATATTAATATTTTCTACAAATTATGTAAAGTATTTTAGTAGTATATATATTTAAGATGTTTCAAAATATAAGCAGAATAAAAAACAAAAAATGTGAAGAAAAACAAAAAACTGCGCGCGATGTTATATGGGGTTGAAGCTGGTTACTAGGCCGCCCCTGTTCCAGCTCCCTACAGGCGAGCCGGAATTTTGTGTCGCATTAGGCAACACATAGCCGCACCCCGCGCCCGCACGATGAGGCGTGCTTTTCCGAGCAGCGCCACACTCCTTCTTTTGTATTGTCATTGGTTTTCTATATGTCAGCTTGTTTTATTTCCTCAATGATATATCTTGGTCAGTTTTATTTTAGTTAAAAAATGTTCGATAATATGAAAAAATGTCGGTGGATCGAGAAAAAGTACACGAATTAAAAAATGATCAGGAATTCAAAAAACATTTGTGAATTTTGAAAAAAGATGATGAATTTGAAAAGGCTCATGAATTAAAAATATAAACAATACTTGGAAAAAGTGAACAAATTTTGAAAACGAAATTCTTTTAATTTCACAATGTTATTGAAATTGTGAAAAAAATGAAAATCCATTTTTTTGAAATTGTGAATATCTTTTGAATATTCAAGCATTTTTCAAAAGAATATTTTCTAGAAAACCTATTTTTAAATCCTGTGCTATTTTTACAAATTATGTATTTACAAAAACAGTTTAAATTATCAACATTTTTCAAAGATAATACATTTATTATTATTTTTTAAATCACAATTTATTTTTAAAAATCAAAAAGTTTGCAGTAATTTTTGAATTTTTTTGTTTAGAAAAGGAAAAAGGAAAAGGCAGAAAAAACAGATCACGCTGCTTACCTGGGCCTCGGCCCATTTCTGACCTCGCTTTGGCGAGCGCAACCGTATCAATCGTCATCAGCGATACATAACATTCGTAAAAAAAAGAGGGCAGGGGGGGGGGGGGGGGGGGGGGGGGTAGCATTGACCCATTTTTTTCTGGCTGGCAGTTCCAATAGCAACATTTCAAGTTAGGTCCAGTTTATAGCCAACAGAGATCAGGTGAAGTAATAGTAACCTGTCGAAAACAATGTGAAGTAGTAGTAAAGCTCACTTTTTGTTTCCTGATGCTCTCTTTTTCAAGACTGGCATCAGATCAGATTTAACTGAACCATCAAAATGATGGGCATGACAGATCAGGTTGAACTGAACCATTAGAAATGCTAGGCATGTGCTGGATATGTTGGCGGTGCTACGGCGAACCAGGCCAGCAAGGCGCGCAGTCACGCTGGACGGCCGGAGCCTGGTGACTGGGCTTGGCAGTGCCACCGAACCGAACGAACGACGGTAGGCCGGGGGCTCTCACACCGTGTCAGAGCGTGCTGCATAGGTGCCACTCCGGGCCTCACAAGCTAGCTGACTTAGATCAAAAAAACGAAAACAAGCCAGCTGAATTTGCAAAGGAAAAAAGAGTAGCTAAACATGCTAGTTTAGTATTATTTGTGCGTGTCAGACGTGGCTCTCTGTATTAATCAAACATCAACATTACGAGAAATCCCAAAATGACAAAAAAGGTAATCCACTCCTCGGGGAACCCTCCAGCCTATCTACTCCCTCCGTTTCTTTTTACTCCGCATATAAGATTTTGTCAAAGTCAAACTACACAAAGTTTGACCAAAATTTATATAAAAAATATATGAACATCTATAATACTAAAACTATATAGTATAAAAATACTTTTCATGGTGCATCTAATAATATTGATTTCATATTCTGAATGTTTATGTTTTTTAATATAAAATTAATCAAACTCTACAAAGCTTGTCTTTGACCAAACCTTATATGCGGACTAAAAAAACAAAGGGAATATCACACACATGTTGGTGGTGCGCCAAAGTTGCCGCTCATAGAGTTCCGCGCAATTGCCCAAAAAAAAAGAGTTGAATCCACCCACGAATTCGGGAAGTGGTCGGTGACGTCTATCCCAAAGGATCCACGACTCAAATATAAGATGATGCTAAAAGTTGATCACACCTAGATATCCGCCCGAGTCGACAAAATACCAAAATCAACGCCGCTGCAGCAAAAGCTTTATTGGCCCAACTAAGACACAATCAACTCCGCATACGTTAACCAAAGATGGAAAAGCAAACCCGTTCATTAGATCCGATGGCGCATGCATTGCCGAAGCCAGAGAAGAATTCGAGGAAAACTTATTTCGCACTGCTGCCACCATCACCATGAAGGACGAAGCGACATACATTAGAGACCTTCCTGTCCATCCGATCACGTTGCGGGTTCCAGCGTCTCACACGTCTCCAGATTCATAGAAGAAGCTGGAGAAGCCATTATTAAGCGTTGTCGTCACCACTTCATTTTATATTGCTTTAGTTTTAATTTAAGTCTTAGTATAGGGGGAGAAGAAGGCAGATGGGCCTTTGGATCTTGATTCGATAGTTTAGCTAAACCCGAAAAATGGTATAGGTGCTTGTTTAATAGTTTGCCATTTTTTTGGTTGAAACACCAAGTGTACAACACGGACGTGTAGATGCAAATTGTCTTGCTGTCTGATGTAATGCGAATGTCTGATGGAGCAAAGTGTTTTACCCATAATTCTAGGCCCTCCTCTGCAATGAGATGAGCTCAGATAAAGCATGGTGATGTACTAGGGACTCAATACCATGGTTAAGAGAGGAGGATGGGATTTCAAAATCATCATAAGTACCTTTAGCAGCCACTTTGAGGGAGTCAGCAGAAGGATTTATGGAATGTTCTGCATGAACAGCCATCTGTTCCTTTTCCAAAATGACTTTATTGATGTCCACTTGCATCTCAGGCGCAGCAACAGTGTCCAAAGGCTGTTCCCCCTCAGAAACCTTTTCATTGTGTGCAGTCAAGGTAATTTGATTAACTCCTTGATCCTGAATTAAAGAGTTTTCCAGCTTCTCATCATGATCATGGATGGCCAGGTCTGCTGAGCTCATTGCCTCCAAACTGACTGTATCTAAATTATCCACATGAGTTTCAGAGACTGATGCAATCTTGATGACAGCAGGGAGGTGGGCCTCACTGGTTCCCCCTTGAACCTCCTCTTGCAGATCCGAATCTCCAGCTTCAAAAGCGAAAATAATATTATTCAGCCCTAATCCCAAGGGTGGCTCTGCTTGTACCTGATCCACTTCTTGTAAAGGCTGATTAGCAAAGATCATGTTGCTATGGGAGTTGGTACCTTCTGAAAGGGAAATATTAGTGGTAGTACTGTTGCCAGGAGCTCCATCTACCTCCTCCAAAGGCATTTCAACTTGCTGCTCTTGATCCATAACCTGTTGTGGCCCTAGCAAAGGAAAAGCCCAATGTCCTAGATCCTCCCAGTCATCCCAATCAGCATCTTGATTTTGACCATTGTCACTAGGTGGGTCAATGTGAAATCCAAGAAAGTCATTGGCATTTTGTGGAACTGGGCGAGGGTCCACACCAGGAGGTGGGAAGGGATCTTCATCTGCTGGCCCACCACCCTGAATATCTTCCAGAATGACTTCAACAGAGCTCGTCCGGGATTCTTCCTCAAAACCCTCTCCCTCAGACCTCCTAATACTCTTAGGTATCTCAATCAACTTAGTGCATCTAGCTTTGACAAGAAATTTTCCTTTCCTGGCATCCTCTTTCTCCCAGTTAATGATACGACCAAAAGTGCTTATAGCCATAGCAATATCCTCTGTGTTGCAGTGATCAAGGGGTACTCCCACAATCAGCAGGCAACAGATCATGTTGAAATTAACACGCCTCCAATTCCTACCTTGGTCGTGCATAGATAAAGTGATAAATACATCACCAAAAGCATGTGGACTCTGTCTAATTAACCTGTCCCTATCTCTGACATGCACAAACTGAACAAAAGCTTCACCAAACGGGCAGGGTTGGATGTCCCCATGACCAACTTGTTCTACCACTTCCAAGAACTCCACTAGGACCTCTCTAACATTCTGCTGGCCATTATTAAGCGTTGTCGTCACCACTTCATTTTATATTGCTTTAGTTTTAATTTAAGTCTTAGTATAGGGGGAGAAGAAGGCAGATGGGCCTTTGGATCTTGATTCGATACTTTAGCTAAACCCGAAAAAAGGTATAGGTGCTTGTTTAATAGTTTGCCATTTTTTTGGTTGAAACACCAAGTGTACAACACAGACGTGTAGATGCAAATTGTCTTGGTGTCTGATGTAATGCGAATGCCACTAATTCGTTCTACCTGCGAAAACTTCATTATTTTAAATTTGTTTTAGCTTTTTAATTTTCTTCCTTCTTTAAGGATAAGACCAAATCCACTAAGTCATTCCTTCTTAGAAAACTCCCTTTTGTGAAAATTTCACTCTTATATGCTTATCTGGCATATTATAAAAAGCACAATTTTTTATGTATATTACGTGCAATTTTTTCATTATTTATTTATTTATTATTTTATTTCTTCTTAAAGGGTAATATTAATGTCACTAATTCATTCTGTATTAGAAAAGTTTATTATTTTGATTTTATTTAGTTTTAGTTTCTATTTTCTTTCTCCTTTAAGGGTAATTCAAATTTTAGTAATTCATTCCTTCTTAGAAAATGTTCTTTGAAAAAATCATTATTATGTTTATTCTTGCATATTATAAAAATACAATTATTGTGAGAATTTTGTCAGTATTTTTTTGGTTTTTTAAGTATAATACCAATGCCACTAATTATTTCTTCCTTAGAAATTTCAATATTTTTATTTTGTTTAGTTTTAGTTTTATTTTCTTTTTTTCCTTAAAGGTAATAGTAGTTCTACTACCTTTTTGTGAAAAATTCACTATTATATGCTTGTTCAAGCTTTTTTTTTGCAATTTCTAATATTGTGTGAAAATTTTGTCATTTTTTTTTGCTTTTCTTTCTTGTTCATTTGACCTTAGAAAACTTAATTATTTTGATTTTGTTTTAGTTGTTTTATTTCTTTTTTCTTTAAGAATAATATCAATGTGACCAACACATTCCTTCTTAGAAAACTCCTTTTTGCAAAAATTACTCTACTATATGCTTATTCTTTCATATAAAAAACATAATTTATGTATAAATTGTGTGCAAATTTTGTCATTATTTCTTTTACTTTTTCATTTTCTTCGTTCTTTAAAAGTAATACTAGTTCACTCTTCCTTTTAAACTTCATTTGTTTGGTTTTCTTTATATTTATTTGTGCTCACTTATTCTTTAAGTTGACATCAGCACAAGTATTAGTTTTTATTATTATGCAAACATGTGGCGTGTATCAATATAATGTCATTCGCCAATGTGGACTATTTTTCTTTATGCTTGGGCTTCACTGCGGTTTAACGTAGCTATATTGGAGCAGACTGTCGTGGACTATTTTAGCTCGGCTTGTTTCTTCTTCTATTTTGGCCTTCAACTCAAAATCAATTGAATTGTTTATTTTTCATTCACCTTTTCTTAAATCAATGAGTAAACCACTTGTTGAATACGGCTGAAAAGGTGACTGAGACAATTAGAATATCAGGCAATAATAACTCTAATGCATCATTAGATTTATTATAATTATGCATTATCTTTTATAAGACGGCTAAAAATGTTACTGCCCAAATTAGAACATGGCTAAAAAAGTGACTGACACAATAGTTCACCACTTTGAACACTTTTTTGAAAGACAATGCAGACGCAGACGCTCATACATACGCACATACACTCGTCCCTATGAACGCACGCATGCACACACATCTTATCCCTATGAGCATCTCCGAGAGATTGAGCCGGGACATCATCTAGAGATTGACGAAGTCACCACAGACGTCTTTGTAGTCGACGGGAAACATGGCACCTGCAGGGTTCGGGTGCGGGTAATGCTCACCCAAACCCGCACCCGTCCCAAAAACTTTCGCCCAAACCCATACCCGTACCCGCACCTCGGGTTTCATATTGTTCCCATACCCATACCCGGTCGGGTGAGGGTAATACCCGCGGGTAAAAATACCCATATCAGTCACCTTTCAATTCACATTTTTATCACGTATAATTTCAACACTTTAGAATGTAAAAAAATCAACACATATATTTAGCATTTCAGCACATATATACCACATTTCAGCATTCAATACATATATTTCAGCATTAAACATTTATGTTTCAGCAATTCAGCACATATACACAATATTAAAGCATTTCAACAAATATATATTTCAGTATTTTCACGTACTAATATGTGGGTAGGCGGGTACACAGGTATGTGTATTGCCTTCCCGTACCCGTACCCGGCTTACCCAATTGGTACCATTTTTTCCCATTTGCAAACCCCTGGGTATTTAACTTTCCCAAACCCTTACCCTAATAGGATTTTTACCCGGCAGGTTCGCGGGTAGCGGGTACCCATTGCCATGTTGAACACTTTTTCTAGTCAGTCCCTTTTGTTCTTGGGTTTATCTGGTCTAAGTTGTATCAGCCCAAGAATTGGTGTGGCCTTCTGTTCGTTTGTGTGCAAAGGGCTGGCTTTGGCTGGTTGAGAAAATCGACTTGAACTAATGTGTGGTCAGTCGATCTGTGCTCGACATGCTTGATGTCTGTCCGTTGGATCAAAAAATAACGGTAGAACATTGCTTACCTAGTGCCATGCAGAGCAAAGAAGAGCGTGCGAGCGAGCCATGCATGCCGGGAGATCGATGGATGCATGCAAATTCACGTACATGTTATATGTAGGTGTAGCATTTTCGCAAATTCAAAGCGTTTTCAACCAGGAGATGAGGATGAGATGAAACATTCAAAGCGCCGCTTAGCCCCAGGCCAAACCAGGGCATTCCAAGAATAGCCGTTGCTCTCGTCCACAAGCTGCAATTACATAAACGAACTCTCGCCGCGGCATTCTCTTCTTCCTCAGGGCCAAGCTCACTACGCTTCCCGTGCGGCGAGGAGCCCCGGCCGGCTCCGGCATCGAAACCAACCTCAGTTAGTAAGGCTCGCGCACAATGACCAACAAGGCCGCCACCGCCAGCATCATCGCCGCCGTGGGCGTCGTGGCCGTCATCGGCACGATCGCCGCGGTCACCACGTCCAAGAAGGCCAGCGACGATGGTGGCAACATGTCCACCAGCATCAAGCTCTCCCAGCTCTGCTCCTCCACGCTGTACCCGGCCAAGTGCGAGAACAGCCTCACCCCCGTCGTCAACGAGTCGTCCAACCCGGAGGAGGTCCTCCGGGCCGCGCTCCAGGTGGCCATGAACGAGATCGGCGCCGCCTTCGCCAAATACACCGACGTCGGCAAGGGCGCCGCCGACAAGATCACCTTGAGCGCCATCGGCGAGTGCAAGAAGCTGCTCGACGACGCCATCGTGGACCTCAAAGACATGGCCGGCCTCAGGGCCGACCAGGTCGTCGTCCAGGTCAACGACCTCAGGGTCTGGATCTCCGGCGTCATGACCTATATCTACACCTGCGCCGATGGCTTCGACAAGCCGGAGCTCAAGCATGCCATGGACAAGCTGCTGAGGAACTCCACAGAGCTCAGCAGCAACGCCCTGGCTATCATCACCCGCGTCGGCCAGTTCCTGCATCAAGGACAGGACGCCAAGAGTGATTCCACCGGCGGAGGGAACCGCCGACTTCTCGGGTGGTACATGGGTGACGCGCACGACGTGGAAAGCAGGCGCCGGCTTCTAGCTATCAATGGCAGGCTGGATGAGATCGCAGTCGTGAGAGACGCGAGCCGGCGCCTCCTGTCAGAGACGATGGACGAGATCACTGAGATGTCCCACGACGGAGACCGCCACCTGTCGGAGACGATGGACCAGATCGACGAGATGTCCCACAGCGGAGACCGCCACCTGTCGGAGACGATGGACCAGATCGATGAGATGTCCCACAACGGAGACCGCCACCTGTCGGAGACGATGGACCAGATCGATGAGATGTCCCACGACGGAGACCGCCACCTGTCGGAGACGATGGACGAGATCGATGAGATGTCCCACGACGGAGACCGCCACCTCCAAGACGTGAGCACGTCCAACCTCGCCGGAAACGTGAGCACGTCCAACCTTACCGGAAAGGCGAACACGTCCCAGGTCATGTCGTTCGGCGACGGCTCGTCGGCCTCGATGTTCTTCGGCGTCTCCAACCTGACTAAGGAGGCCGACTTCGTCCGGCGACGGCTGCTGAGCATGACGTACAACGGCTCGTCGGAGAACGAGGTTAAACAATATGATGAAGGCAACAAGCGAAGGCTCCTCAATGATCCTTCGTCGGAGGATGAGGTTAAACAATACGGTGAGGGCAACAAGCGAAGACTCCTCAACGACGCCTCGTCAGGGGACGAGGTTAAACAATACGGCGAAGGCAACAAGCGAAGGCTTCTCAATGATGCCTCGTCGGGGGACGAGGTTAAGCAATACGGCGCAGGCAACAAGCGAAAGCTCCTCAATGATGCCTCGTCGGGGGACGAGGTTAAACAATACGGCGAAGGCAACAAGCGAAGGCTCCTCAACGACGCCTCATCGGATAACGAGGTTAAACAATACGGCGAAGGCAACAAGCGAAGGCTCCTCAATGATGCCTCGTCGGGGGACGAGGTTAAACAATACGGCGAAGGCAACAAGCGAAGGCTCCTCAATGACGCCTCGTCGGATAACGAGGTTAAACAATACGGCGAAGGCAACAAGCGAAGGCTCCTCAACGACGCCTCATCGGATAACGAGGTTAAACAATACGGCGAAGGCAACAAGCGAAGGCTCCTCAACGACGCCTTGTCGGATAACGAGGTTAAACAATACGGCGAAGGCAATAAGCGAAGGCTCCTCAACGACGCCTTATCGGATAACGAGGTTAAACAATACGGCGAAGGCAACAGGCGAAAGCTCTTGTCCACTCAGATGCAGATCATCGCCGACATGTCGGCGCAGATGAACCGCCGCCTCCTCGCGACGGAGCTCCCCGAGGACCTCGCCGGCAAGCGTCAGCTCCTGTCCAACAAGCTCGTCATGATCTACGAAGTCGCCAAGGAGGCCAACTGCGAGCTCGAGGCGATCGGCAACGGCAGCTTCCCCGAGGAGGAGGAGGATCAGAGGGTGCTGGCGACGGAGGTTGTCGGCACGATCGAAGACCTGCCCAACAGCCACCGCCGCAAGCTGCTGTCCGCCGGCGTCTTCCCGGAGTGGGTGTCGTCCCACACCCGGAGGCTCCTCCAGATTCCCGGCGGGCTGCAGAAGCCCAACGCGGTGGTGGCCGCGGACGGGAGCGGCAACTTCAAGACCATCACGGAGGCCCTCAACTCCGTGCCCAAGAAGTCCACCGCACGCTTCGTCATCTACGTCAAGGCCGGCGAATACAAGGAGTACGTCACCGTCAGCAAGGACCAGGCCAACGTCTTCATGTACGGAGACGGGCCGACCAAGACCCGGGTCATCGGCGACAAGAGCAACAAGGGAGGCTTCGCCACCATTGCCACCCGCACCTTCTGTAAGCTCAACTCGTGACCGGACCACTAGCTACGTACCTAATTCAAACTGATCTTGGTCATCTGTGCCATATTGATCCATGGATTGTTTGCAGCGGCGGAGGGGAACGGGTTCATCTGCAAGTCGATGGGATTCGTGAACACGGCGGGGCCGGACGGGCACCAGGCGGTGGCGCTGCACGTGCAGGGGGACATGTCGGTGTTCTTCAACTGCAGGTTCGAGGGGTACCAGGACACCCTGTACGTGCACGCCAACCGGCAGTTCTTCCGCAACTGCGAGGTGTTGGGCACCATCGACTTCATCTTCGGCAACTCGGCGGCGGTGTTCCAGAACTGCCTCATGACGGTGCGGAAGCCCATGGAAAGCCAGGGCAATATGGTGACCGCGCACGGGCGCACGGACCCCAACATGCCCACCGGCATCGTGCTCCAGGGGTGCAAGATCGTGCCGGAGGACGCGCTGTTCCCCGTCAGGCAGACGGTCCCCAGCTACCTCGGACGGCCGTGGAAGGAATACTCGAGGACGGTGATCATGGAGAGCACCATCGGCGACCTCATCAAGCCCGAGGGGTGGTCGGAGTGGATGGGTGACCTCGGGCTCAAGACGCTCTACTACGCCGAGTACGCCAACACCGGGCCCGGCGCCGGGACAAGCAAGAGGGTGACCTGGCCGGGGTACCGTGTCATCGGACAGGCTGAGGCCACGCAGTTCACCGCCGGCGTGTTCATCGACGGCATGAGCTGGCTCAAGAACACCGGCACGCCTAACGTTATGGGCTTCATCAAATGATCGAGCCAGTTTGCCGGCCATTTGACTCCGGCCGCGTGCATGCATGCATGCGCTCGTCCGGTGGATGCTCGACGAGACACGTGGAGTTTTAGGAAGAAATTAAGGAAGGAGACATAAAGCAAGATCTGTTTGTGTATTATTTGTACAGAAGTGCAAAAGCAGTTCAAGCAAAAGAATTTCTCTGTGTAATGTAATTGATTAGAACATTTCAACATGGCTTGATGTATCTTTTTTTTGTCCACACTTATACTGTCTAACGAAATTGAAGGGAAATAGCATTGGATATAAACATGAGCTTACTTGATTGGAGTGGCATGTTCTTCTTTTCTTTTCACTAGATATAAAACGCATGCAGTATTTTGCCTGATATAGATCAAATCACGGAGTATATATACTATCAAGCAAAAAGATTTTGCCATTTATACATTTTCTTTGGCACATTTTGTACAAGTTTGTTGTAGCAAAAACTTGGAACTATAGATGATCTAAACATCCAAATCAGGCTAGGGCACACCCGTGCAAGCGAGAGGATAAATGGGTGCTAGAAGTGAGAGGTGGGGTCGCTAGGATGCCAGATCGATCGAGTCGTACAGAAGCGATTTGCGTATTGGAAGTTTGGAACTACGGACGATGAGGGGAGCGAGGGGAATAATTGGGCTATTAATTTACGAAATCCATGTGTAATTAAATTAAGGTCCGGTTATTAATTCATGAAAATCAGTGTGTCATTGAGCATCGATTGAGTGGAGCTAAACATTCAAACTGGTTAAATGATACTAAAAACATGAGTAATTTCGTGAAATCTTTGCCTAGTTAAGGTCAGGCTATTAAAAGTCATGAAATCAGTGTGTCATTGAGCATCGATTGAGTGGAGCTATACATTCAAAATGACTAAATTATCGTAAATACATGAGTAATTTCATGAAATTCATATGTAGTTATGGTCGGCCTATTATGTCATGAAATCAGTATCTCATTGAGCATTAAATGAGTGGAGCCAAACATTAAAGGGTTAAATGATAGTAAATATATGAGTAATTTGAGGTTAGTGTTTGATTTTAATTATATTGTGATCCTAAAGTCCCTTAATGATTAGAGGGGAAAAGGGGCATCTAGTAAAAGGTAGTGCTCTTGTTGGTTGTTTGAAAAAATAACCACGACTTTACCAAAGTATCAAGCTCTATCATAAGCCGCATTAGAAGAGGATTTTTAAAAGGAAAAAGGGCAAATAATTTTTAAGTTTCAATGATAAGCCAGGAGAGTCATAAAGCAAGACAAAAACTAGAAAGGGATTACAAACAAAAGCCAACTCTTGAGTGAAAGGGACACACTTTTTATCTCGGACAAAGGCCCAAGCAAATGTGTTCTCCTAAAATTTTGCAAATAGGACGAGCAGTAATGCAATGCTTGGTTATTAGACTGCTGTCAATGCATCGGTGCTTAGATGAGGCGCTAAGCACGTTAAATAGCTTGGCAACTATACTCCAAAATGCATAGGTGCTTAGCTTCTTGTAGCTAAGCTTCCTTCCTTGATGATTTAGCAACTAAAGCTCTCCATGCATTGGTGGGCTTCTTTCATTTAAATGTTTTGCCTAGGTTCACACGCTTACCATTGTTCTTCCTTGGGTCACCACACTCATCTCTCTTCTCTTAATTAACTTGCCACATCATATTTTTCTCCTACATCGCAGGCTTAGCATTTGTACAAGGTGGAGCATTGGGAGAGGCCTTACCGTACCACACAGTTTCCAAATCACTTGTGCCGCAAGGGTTAATTAGAATAAAGGAAACTTATTTTAGGAAATGAGAGCATTTATATAATGACAATTGCCTGGTCAAGTTCATTGCAAAGGAGGTTGTGAAGGTGTTAAAGTACTCCACCTTCATAAGTCATGTCTCCTAGGGATCTGGTAAATGCAGTCATCTCATGTACCAGATCATGCTCTCTCTTCTAAGAGAAAATATAACAGTCGGCTATAAGCCCGCTTATATTGCACTTTTGCTTGCATGGAAGAGAGAGAGAGTATTCTCCCATGCAAGAGCCGACCTCTACACGTGCTCGTAGGCAAAAAGAGTAAATGAGAGGAAATAGAAAGAGATAAAATGGAGAAAAGGACTAATCACGTGTTGCACTTGAAGTTAACTTGAACTATCGTTATGAGTTTCACCCAGGCCAGCAATGGCCATAGATCAATTTAGGCCAAAAGCCTAAGCTTAGGGGGAGTACGTATTCTCACCAACATTTCATTCATGTGTCACATATTCATTACACTTGCCGGTGTTCATCATTTTCTTTGTATATCCATGTTCGCTTTTATTTGTTTCTTCTGTATGTTCGAAAAACTTTGAAAATCCAAAATTATTCTCACTTCTTTGGGTTTTTCTTTTTTTTCCTTTTTCTTTAGCTAGTTTATAGTACTAAAAGAAAACCCAAAAAGATTTCTCGTTTCTTACTTCGTTGTTTGTTTTTTCTCGCTTTTCATTTTTCTTCGCTTTCTTTAAAAAAAACTCCAAAAATATTTTAGTGTGTTTCTCTGACTTTCTTTTCTTTTCTTGAGTTGTCGTAAGGACAAGACTTCGTAAAAATTTCTAAGTGGCTCTTATGTTCTTTATTATTGATCTAATGAAAGACCAAATATTTCCTTGTCTTCTCCTTTTTATAAAGTGTTTGCAGATTTTAGCTTAGTCCATGACACACTTGCATTATTATAATTTTCACTTCATTCGGTCATGCAAGTGAAAAGCGATAATGACAATGACTTGATGAAGTGATCGTGGTGAAGAAAAGCTGATATGAACCCTATTTATTTTTGTGTTTTTAAATATGTAACGCAGTAGTCCCGATTCGGCCTATTATGAGTAAACATGTGTGTGATGACAATTATATATTATAGTTGCTCATGTCATGCTTAATTAGTTAGTAGTGGATAATATGTTATCTTTTATGTCAACATGCATTAAAATAATTATGATGTAGTATGTTAGGCCGGTATCCTCCTCTGAAGAATTCAAGTGGCTTGATTTGGCACATGTTCGCGCATGTAATTGATTCATACCCAATATTGCCTCTATAATATTTATATTCGAATTGTTTACATCCTTCACATGCTCATGTTCAATGTTAATTATTCAAAATGTATGATTATGACCATTCTCACTCTCTAGTTAGTCGCACCAGTCTATTTGCTAGCCTTGGTCTGTACTAAACGGAAATTCTGTTTGTGCATCCAAACTCCTGAAACATAGTTATGCCATAAAAGTCCACATATCTACCTATATACGACATTACCCTACCGTTCTAAGTAAATTTGCACGTGTCATCTTTAAATCTTCAAATAAACATCTGTTTGTGTACTTGCACTGCTCATGGAACGACGAGGCAGTAAATATCTTCCATGCTAAGTATGTTTAACTCGCGACGAGAGTTTATTCGCTCGTCAACTTTAAGGGAGACTGGTAACAGGGATGCCTAGTCCTGCATAACTTTATACAAATAAAAATAAAACTCTCCTAGACAGTTGATTATTGGAGGGCACCCGTGGATGCGGGTAGACATGGCTTGTGTTTGTATGGTTGTGGGGTAGTAAAACCTTTTTCGTTTTTGGGAACCGCCATTAACGTGTTTAGCATGGAAGATATTGGAAACCTTTGTTGTAACATTGACATGAAAAGTACACCTCTCAAAATACAATTATCTCTATTTTAAAATGAGCTCTAGCGCCGCTGCAAATCTCTGCTTCCCTCTGGGAAGGGCATATCTATTTACTTTTATTGTTGAGTCCTCGCCTTCTCATTCAAGCACCAATCCCGAGAACTCTATTGTCATTCTTAGCTTAACATGCATGTTGTCTAGTTAATGTTGGGGATTAGCATGAATGGATGTTTTCTACCCTGAATTAGAATGTTTAGTCGCTGCTTGAGGTGCACTGCATTTATGTTTTGCGGTCTCAAAAATGGCTAACGAGATATCATTCTATCATATTGTATCATGGTTGTTTTAACAGCTTGTTAGGCATTCAAGATATAGTATTATTGCTCGCTAGTTTATTATGTCATTGGCATGAATAAATATGAGTTCTAAATGTTATCACATATGTGGTTAGTTCATAATCTTTGATGAAAACTTGATTACTAGTTAAGCTTATATACGACATGATACATCTACTTTGCATCATGCTTTTATATCGATATTTATTGCATTATGGGCTGTTGTTACACATTATAGCACAATACTTATGCCTTTTCTCTCTTATTTTACAAGGTTTACATGAAGAGGGAGAATGCCGGCAGCTGGAATTCTGGACTGGAAAAGGAGCAAATATTATAGACCTATTCTGCACAACTCCAAAAGTCCTGAAAATTTACGGAGAGTCATTTTGGAATTAATAAAGAATATTGGGCGAAGAAAGCACCAGAGGGGGGCCACCAGCCATCCACAAGGGTGGGGGCGCGCCTGATACGTCTCCAACGTATCTATAATTTTTGATTGTTCCATGCTATTATATTATCTGTTTTGGATGTTTTATATGCATTAATATGCTATTTTATATTATTTTTGGGACTAACCTATTAACCTAGAGCCCAGTGCTAGTTTCTGTTTTTCCTTGTTTTTGAGCTTCGCAGAAAAGGAATACTAAACAGAGTCCAAATGGAACAAAACTTCACGATGATTTTCTTGGACCAGAAGACACCCAGGAGACTTGGAGTCCAAGTCAGAAAAGCCACAAGGCGGCGACAAGGGTAGAGGGAGCGCCCAGGGGGGTAGGGCGCGCCCCCTACCTTGTGGGCCCCTCAGTGACCCCCTGACCTAGATCTTCCTCCTATATATTTGCAAATATTCCCAAACCACCAGAGGCATCCACGAAAACACTTTTCCACCGTCACAACCTTCCGTTCCCGTGAGATCCCATCTAGGGACCTTTTCCGGCACCCTGCCGGAGGGAGATTCGATCACGGAGGGCATCTACATCAACTCTATTGCCCTTCCGATAAAGCATGAGTAGTCCACAACAGACCTACGGGTCCATAGCTAGTAGCTAGATGACTTCTTCTCTCTCTTTGATTCTCAATACCATGTTCTCCTCGATGTTCTTGGAGATCTATCCGATGTAATTTTGTTTTGTGGTGTGTTTGTCGAGATCCGATGAATTATGGATTTATGATCAGCTTAATTATCTATAAATATTATTTGAATCTCCTCTGAATTCTTATATGCATGATTTGGTATCTTTGTATTTCTCTTAGAATTATCGGTTTGGTTTGGCCAACTAGATTGGTTTTTCTTCCAATGGTAGAGGTGCTTAGCTTTGGGTTCAATCTTGCGGTTCCTCACCCAGTGACAAAGTACGGGTAGCGAGGCACGTATAGCATTCTTGCCATCGAGGATAAAAAGATGGGGTTTACATCATATTGCTTGAGTTTATTCCTCTACATCATGTCATCTTACTTAATGTGTTACTCTGTTCTTTATGAACTTAATACTCTAGATGTAGGCAGGAGTCGGTCGATGTGTGGAGTAATAGTAGTAGATGCAGGCAGGAGTCGGTCTACTTGATACGGACGTGATGCCTATATTGCATAATCATTGTCTTGGATATCATCATAACTTTGCGCTTTTCTATCAATTGCTTGACAGTAATTTGTTCACCCACCGTATTATTTGCCTTCATGAGAGAAGCCTCTACTGAAACCTATGGCCCCCGGATCTATTTTCCATCATATTAGTTTCCGATCTTCTATTTTCCATCATATTAGTTTCCGGTCTACTATTTTGCAATCTTTTATTTTGAGATCTATAAATCAAAAACCCAAAAATATTTTATCTTTTGTTTATATATCTCTATTTGATATCACTTTTGCAAGTAACCGCGAAGGGATTGACAACCCCTTTATCGCGTTGGGTGCAAGTTGTTTGATTGTTTGTGCAGGTATTGGTGATTTGTGCGTTCTTCTCCTACTGGATTGATACCTTGGTTCTCAAACTGAGGGAAATACTTATATCTACTTTGCTGCATCACCCTTTCCTCTTCAAGGGAAAAACCAACGCAAGCTCAAGAAGTAGCAGGAAGAATTTCTGGCGCCGTTGCCGGGGAAATCTACGCCAAGTCAAGGCATACCAAGTGCCCATCATAAAACTCTCATCTCTTGCTTTACATTATTCGCCATTCGCCTCTCGTTTTCCTCTCCCCCACTTCTAAAACGATTTTGGAAAAGATTCTCCCTTTTCTTCGCCCTTCTTCCGTTCGTCTTTTTGTTTGCTCGTGTGTTAGATTACTTGCTTTGTCACGATGACTTAAGAGAATACCAAATTGTGTGACCTTTCCAATACTAATAATAATGATTTCATTAGTACTCCGATTGCTCCCCCCACTAGTGTGGAATCTTGTGAAATTAATGCCGCTTTGCTGAATCTTGTTATGAATGATCAATTTTCTGGCCTTCCTAGTGAAGATGCCGCATCCCATCTAAACAATTTCGTTGATTTGTGTGATATGCAAAAGAAGAAAGATGTGGATAATGATATTGTTAAATTGAAGCTATTTTAATTCTCACTACGAGATCGTGCTAAAACTTGGTTTTCGTCTTTGCCTAAAAATAGTATTGATTCATGGAATAAGTGTAAAGATGCTCTTATTTCCAAGTATTTTCCTCCTGCTAAGATCATCTCCCTCAGGAATGAGATTATGAATTTTAAGCAACTTGATCATGAACATGTGGCACGATCTTGGGAGAGGATGAAATTGATGTTACAAAATTGCCCTACTCATGGTTTAAATTTGTGGATGATCATACAAATTTTTTATGCCGGATTGAATTTTGCTTCTAGAAATCTTTTAGATTCGGCCGCGGGAGGCACTTTTGTGGAAATCACTTTAGGAGAAGCTACTAAACTCCTAGATAATATTATGGTTAGTTATTCTCAATGGCAGACCGAAAGATCTTCTACTAGTAAAAAACTGCATGCGATTGAAGAAATTAATGTTTTGAGTGGAAAGATGGATGACCTTATGAAATTATTTGCTACCAAAAGTTCTCCTATTGATCCTAATGATATGCCTTTGTCTACTTTGATTGAGAATAATAATGAATCTATGGATGTGAATTTTGTTGCTAGGAACAATTTTTGCAATAACGCGTATAGAGGCAATTTTAATCTTAGGCCGTTTCCTAGTAATTCCTCTAACAATTATGGTAATTCCTACAACAATTCTTATGTAAATTATAATAAGATGTCCTCCGATTTTTTTAATAGTTTTTAATAATTTATGATTTCGCAAAAGAGTTTTAATGCTTTGGTTGAAGAAAAAATGCTTAAGATGGATGATTTGGCTAGGAACGTGGATATAATTTTGCTTGAGATTTATTCTTTGAAAGTTAGATCTATTCCACCCAAGCATGATATTAATGAATCTCTAAAAGCTATGAGAATTTCCATTGATGAATGTAAAGAAAGAACTGCTAAGATGCGTGCTAAACGAGATTGGTTTGTAAAAGCGTGTTCTTCTAGTTTTTGTAAAAATAATGATGAAGATCTTAAAGTGATTGATGTGACTCCTATTAAATCTTTTTTTTCCAATATCTTGATAAAGATGGGACCTGAGATGGGTCAACTTTAGTTAAAAGGCGTCCCAATGATTCGGAGTTTATAGATCTAGATGCAAAAATTTATAAAAGTGGGATTGGAGAGGTCAAGACTTTAAGTAGAAATGAACCCACTCTTTTGGATTTCAAGGAATTTAATTATGATAATTGTTCTTTAATAGATTGTATTTCCTTGTTGCAATCCATGTTGAATTCTCCTCATGCTTATAATCAAAATAAAGCTTTTACTAAACATATCGTTGATGCTATGATGAAATCTTTTGAAGAAAAGCTTGAATTGGAAGTTTCTATTCCTAGAAAACTTTATGATGAGTGGGAACCTAGATTATGAGTGCTATGCTTTGTGTGATTTGGGTGCTAGCGTTTCCACAATTCTGAAAACTTCATGTGATGTGCTAGGTTTCCGTGAATTTGATGATTGTTCTTTAAATTTGCATATTGCGGATTCCACTATTAAGAAACCTATGGGAAGGATTAATGATGTTCTTATTAGTGCAAATAGGAATTATGTGCCCATAGATTTCATTGTTCTTGATATAGATTGCAATCCTACATGTCCTATTATTCTTGGTAGACCATTCCTTAGAACGATTGGTGCAATTATTGATATGAAAGAAGGAAACATTAGATTTCAATTTCCGTTAAGGAAGGGCATGGGACACTTTCCTAGAAAGAAAATTAAGTTGCATATGAATCTATTATGAGAGCTACTTATGGATTGCATACCAAAGATGACAATACCTAGATCTATGTTTTATGCCTAGCTAAGGGCGTTAGACAATAGCGCTTGTTGGGAGGCAACCCAATTTTATTTCATTTTTTGGTTTTTTCGTTCTGTTTTTCCATAAATAATTCATCTAGCCTATGGTTAGATGTGTTTTTGTGTTTTAATTAGTGTTTGTGCCAAGTAAGACCTTTAGGATGGCTTACGGTGATAGTTGATTTGATCTTGCTGAAAAACAAAAACTTTTGTGCCCAGAAAAATAATTTTCATCATTCACAGAAGCGTGCTTTTCATCTGAATTTTTTACACAAGATTTATATACAAATTTCCCAGGTTTTCCTAAGTTTTCAGAATTTTTGGAGTTACAGAAGTATTCGAAGTATTCAGATTGCTACAGACTGTTCTGTTTTTGACAGATTCTGTTTTTCTTGTGTTGTTTACTTATTTTGATGAATCTATGGGTAGTATCGGGAGGTATGAAACATGAAGAAGTTGGAATACAGTAGATATTACACCAATATAAATAAAGAATGAGTTCACAACAGTACAAAAAGTGGTGATTTATTTTCTTATACTAAGGGATCTCATAAGATTTTCTGTTGAGTTTTGTGTTGTGAAGTTTTCAAGTTTTGGGTAAGGATTTGATGGACTATGGAATAAGGAGTAGCAAGAGCCTAATCTTGGGGATGCCCAAGGCACCCCAAGGTAATATTCAAGGACGAACAAGAGCCTAAGCTTGGGGATGCCCCGGAAGGCATCCCCTCTTTCGTCTTCGTCTATCGGTAACTTTACTTGAGGCTATATTTTTATTCACCACATGATATGTGTTCTGCTTGGAGCGTCTTGTATGATTTGAGTCTTTGCTTTTTAGTTTGCCACAATCATCCTTGCTGTACACACCTTCCGAGAGGGACAGACATGAATCGTGATTTATTAGCATACTCTATGTGCTTCAGTTATATCTTTTGAGCTAGGCAATTTTGCTCTAGTGCTTCACTTATATCTTTTTAGAGCACATTGGTGGTTTTATTTTATAGATATTGTTGAACTCTCATGCTTCACTTATATTATTTTGAGAGTCTTTCTAAACAGCATGGTAATTTGCTTAGGTTATGAATTTAGTCCTAATATGATGGGCATCCAAGAGGGATATAATAAAAACTTTCATATAAAGTGCATTGGATACTATGAGAAGTTTGATTCCTTATGATTGTTTTGAGATATGAGGATGGCGAGCATAGCCAGACTATATGATTTTGTAGGGATAAATTTCTTTGACCATGTTATTTTGAGAAGACATAATTGCTTTATTAGTATGCTTGAAGTATTCTCGTTTTATGTCAATATTAAACTTTTGTTTTGAATCTTATGGATCTGAGCATTCATGCCACAATAAAGAAAATTACATGGATACATATGTTAGGTAGCATTCCACATCAAAAAATCTGTTTTTATCATTTAACTACTCGAGGACGAGCAGGAATTAAGCTTGGGGATGCTTGATACGTCTCCAACGTATCTATAATTTTTGATTGTTCCATGCTATTATATTATCTGTTTTGAATGTTTTATATGCATTAATATGCTATTTTATATTATTTTTGGGACTAACCTATTAACCTAGAGCCCAGTGCCACTTTCTGCTTTTTCCTTGTTTTTGAGCTTCGCAGAAAAGGAATAATAAACGGAGTCCAAACGGAATAAAACTTCACGATGATATTTCTTGGACCAGAAGACACCCAGGAGACTTGGAGTCCAAGTCAGAAGAGCCACGAGGCGGCGACAAGGGTGGAGGGCACGCCCAGGGGGGTAGGGCGCGCCCTCTACCTTGTGGGCCCCTCGGTGACCCCCTGAACTAGTTCTTCCTCCTATATCTATTTGCAAATATTCCCAAACCACCAGAGGCATCCACGAAAACACTTTTCCACCACCGCAACCTTTTGTTCCCGTGAGATCCCATCTAGGGACCTTTTCCGGCACCCTGCCGGAGGGGGATTTGATCACGGAGGGCATCTACATCAACTCTATTGCCCTTCCGATGAAGCGTGAGTAGTCCACCACAGACCTACGGATCCATAGCTAGTAGCTAGATGGCTTCTTCTATCTCTTTCATTCTCAATACCACGTTCTCCTCGATGTTCTTGGAGATCTATTCGATTTAATCTTCTTTTGCGGTGTGTTTGTCGAGATCCGATGAATTGTGGATTTATGATCAGCTTATCTATGCATATTCTTTGAATCTCCTCTGAATTCTTATATGCATGATTTGGTATCATTGTATTTCTCTTCGAATTATCGGTTCGGTTTGGCCAACTAGATTGGTTTTTCTTGCAATGGGAGAGGTACTTAGCTTTGGGTTCAATCTTGCGGTGTCCTCACCCAGTGAAAAAGTACGGGTAGCGAGGCACGTATAGCATTGTTGCCATCGAGGATAAAAAGATGGGGTTTACATCATATTGCTTGAGATTATTCCTCTACATCATGTCATCTTACTTAATGCGTTACTCTGTTTTTTGTGAACTTGATACTCTAGATGCAGGTAGGAGTCGGTCGATGTGTGGAGTAATAGTAGTAGATGCAGGCAGGAGTCGGTCTACCTGATACGGACGTAATGCCTATATTGCATAATCATTGCCTTGGATATCATCATAACTTTGCGCATTTCTATCTATGGCTCGACAGTAATTTGTTCACCCACCGTATTATTTGCCTTCATGAGAGAAGCCTCTACTGAAACCTATGGCCCCCGGATCTATTTTCCATCATATTAGTTTCCGATCTTCTATTTTCCATCATATTAGTTTCCGGTCTACTATTTTGCAATCTTTTATTTTGAGATCTATAAATCAAAAACCCAAGAATATTTTATCTTTTGTTTATCTATCTCTATCAGATCTCACTTTTGCAAGTAACCATGAAGGGACTGACAACCCCTTTATCGCGTTGGGTGCAAGTTGTTTGATTGTTTGTGCAGGTAATGTTGATTTGTGCGTTCTTCTCCTATTGGATTGATACCTTGGTTCTCAAACTGAGGGAAATACTTATCTCCACTTTGCTGCATCATCCTTTCCTCTTCAAGAGAAAAACCAACGCAAGCTCAAGAAGTAGTAGCGCCCTACCCCCTGGGCACGCCCCCTACCTTGTGGGCCCCCTGTCAGGCCTCCGGTGCCCATCTTCTGCTATATGGTGTGTTTTGACCTGGAAAATATCAGAAGGAAGCTTTCGGGACGAAGCACCGCCGTCTCGAGGCAGAACCTGGGCAGAACCAATCTAGGGCTCCGGCGGAGCTATGCTGCCGGGCAAACTTTCCTCCGGGAGGGGAAATCAAAGCCATTGCCATCACCAACGATTCTCTCATCGAGAGGGGTTCAATCTCCATCAACATCTTCAGCAGCCATCTACTCTCAAACCCTAGTTCATCTCTTATATCCGATCCTTGTCTCAAAACCTCATATTGGTACCTGTGGGTTGCTAGTAGTGTTGATTACTCCTTGTAGTTGATGCTAGTTGGTTTATTCGGTGGAAGATCATATGCTCAGATCCTTAATGATAATTAATACTCCTCTGATTATGAACATGAATATGCTTTGTGAGTAGTTATGTTTGTTCCTAAGGACATGGGAGAAGTCTTGTTATAAGTAATCATGTGAATTTGGTATTCGTTCGATATTTTGATGAGATGTATGTTGTCTTTCATCTAGTGGTGTTATGTGAACGTCGACTACATGACACTTCACCATGATTTGGGCCTAGGGGAAGGCTTTGGGAAGTAATAAGTAGATGATGGGTTGCTAGCGTGACATAACCTTAAACCCTAGTTTATGCGTTGCTTCGTAAGGGGCTGATTTGGATCCATATGTCTCTTGTTATGGTTAGATTTATCTTAATTCTTCTTTCGTAGTTGCAGATGCTTGCGAGAGGGGTTAATCATAAGTGGGAGGCTTGTCCAAGGAAGGGCAGCACCCAAGCACTGGTCCACCCACATATTAAATTATCATAGTAACGAACGCGAATCATATGAGCATGATGAAAACTAGCTTGACAGTAATTCCCATGTGTCCTCGGGAGCGTTTTGCTTTATATAAGAGTTCGTCCAGGCTTGTACTTTGCTACAAAAAGGATTGGGCACCTTGCTTCACCTTAGTTACTTTTTTACTTTTTACTTGTTATGAATTATCTTATCACAAAACTATCTGTTCCCGATAGGTTCAGTGCTTGCAGAGAATACCTTGCTGAAAACCGCTTGTCATTTCCTTCTGCTCCTCGTTGGGTTCGACACTCTTACTTATCGAAAGGACTACGATAGATCCCCTCTACTTGTGGGTCATCAAGACTCTTTTCTGGCGCTGTTCCCGGGGTGTGAAGCGCCTTTGGTAAGGAAAAATCTATATAGTATGCTGAAATTTACTGTCACTTGTTGCTATGGAAAATCATCCTTTGATGGGTTTGTTCGGGGTATCTTCACCTCGACCCGTAGAGCAAGAAGTTGCTCCTCAACCTACTGCACCTATTGAAAATATTTATTATGAAATTCCTTCGGGTATGATAGAGAAACTGCTAGCTAATCCTTACGCAGGAGATGGAACATTACATCCGGATATGCATCTAATCTATGTGGATGAAGTTTGTGGATTATTTAAGCTTGCAGGTTTGCCCAAGGATGAAGTCAAGAAGAAGGTCTTCCCTTTATCTTTGAAGGTAAAGGCATTGACACGGTATAGGCTATGTGATGATATTGGATCATGGAACTACAACCGATTAAAATTGGAATTTTATCAAAAGTTTTATCCTATGCATCTGGCTCATCGTGATCGGAATTATATATAAAAATTTTGGCTCGTGAAGGAGAAAGTATCGCTCAAGCTTGGGGGAGGCTTAAGTCAATGTTATATTCATGCCCCAATCATGAGCTCTCAAGAGAAATTATTATTCAGAATTTTTATGCTCGGCTTTCTCGTAGTGATCAATCCATGCTCGATACTTCTTGTACTGGTTCTTTTATGAAGAAGGCTACTGAATTCAAATGGGATTTATTGGAAAGAATTAAACGCAACTCTGAAGATTGGGAACTCAATGAAGGTAATGAGTCAGGTATAAACCTTAAGTTTGATTGTGTTAAATCTTTTATGGATACCGATGCTTTTCGTGAATTTAGCACTAAATATGGACTTGACTCTGAGATAGTAGCTTCTTTCTGTGAATCATTTGCTACTCATGTTGATCTCCCTGAGGAGAAGTGGTTTAAATATCATCCTTCCATTGAAGTAAAAGTAGTAGAACCTATTGAAGTTGAAGAAGAAACTATTACTTATAATGTTGATCATGTTGTTCCTTCTGCTTATAATGAGAAACCACCTTTTCCTGCTAGAATAAAGGATCATGCTAAAGCTTCAACGGTGGTTCGTAAGAGTTATACTAGAACACCTCCACCCCCTGAACAAATGAAAGTTGAACCTAGTGTTGCTATGGTTAAAGATCTCTTGGTCGATAATATTGATGGGCATGTTATTTATTTCTGTGATGAAGCTGCTAGGATTGCTAAACCCGATATTAAAGATGAGCATAGACCCGTTGTTGGCATGCCTGTTGTTTCTGTTAAAATAGGAGATCATTGTTATCATGGCCTATGTGATGTGGGTGCGAGTGCAATTCCTTTTACCTTATATCAAGAAATTATGAATGATATTGCACCTGCTGAGATAGAAGATATTGATGTTACTATTAAGCTTGCCGATAGAGATACTATATCACCAATTGGGATTGTTAGAGATGTTGAAGTCTTGTGTAGGAAAATAAAATACCCTACTGATTTTATTGTTCTTGGTTCCCCGCAAGATGATTTTTGTCCCATTATATTTGGTAGCCTTTCTTGAATACTGTTAATGCTAAGATAGACTGTGAGAAAGAAATTGTCACTGTAAGTTTTGGGGATATGTCTCATGATTTTAATTTCTCTAAATTTCGTAGACAACCCCATGATAAAGAATTGCCTGGTAAGGATGAAATTATTGGTCTTGCTCCTATTGTCGTGCCTCCTACTGATTCTTTACAACAATATTTGTTAGACCATGAAAATAATATGTTTATGAATGAAAGAAAGGAATTAGATGAAATATTCTTTAATTAAGGGCCTGTTTTGAAACACAATTTGCCTGCTGAAATCCTTGGGGATCCTCCTCCACCCAAGGGTGATCCCGTGTTTGAGCTTAAACAATTACCTGATACTTTGAAATATGCTTATCGTGATGAAAAGAAGATATATCCTGTTATTATTGGTGTTAACCTTTCAGAGCAGGAAGAAAAGAGATTATTGTAAACTCTGAAAAAGCACTGTACCGCTATTGGATATACTCTTGATGATCCTAAGGGCATTAGTCCCACTCTATGTCAGCACAAAATTAATATGGAGTCTGATGCTAAACCAGTTGTTGATCACAAACGACGGTTAAATCCTAAGATGAAAAAAGTGGTAAGAAACGAAATACTAAAGCTTCTGGAGGCAGGTATAATTTATCCTATTGCTAATAGTAGATGGGTAAGCCCGTTCATTGTGTTCCTAAGAAGGAAGGTATTACTATTGTTCCTAATGATAAGCATGAATTGATCCCACAAAGAATTGTTACAGATTATAGAATGATAATTGATTTTCGCAAATTAAATAAAGCTACTAGAAAAGATCATTACCCTCTACCTTTTATTGATCAAATGCTAGAAAGACTATCCAAACATACACATTTCTGCTTTTTAGATGGTTATTCCGGTTTTCTCAAATACCTGTGTCAAAAGAGGACCAAGAAAAGACCACATTTACTTGTCCTTTCGGTACTTTTGCTTATAGAAATATGTCTTTTGGTTTATGCAATGCAGCCGCTATCTTTCAAAGATGTATGACTGCTATATTTTCTGACTTTTATGAAAAGATTATTGAGGTTTTCATGGATGATTTCTCCATTTACAGAACTTCTTTTGATGATTGCTTAAGCAATCTTGATCGAGTTTTGTAGAGATGTGAAGAAACTAATCTTTTTTCTTGAATTGGGAGAAGTGCCACTTCTTTACCTAATATTAAAGGACAGAGGTTTTCATAGTTCTCCGTACGTCATCTATTTATATCCGTTGATTTTATGATAAACAATAGAGATTGACCGCTGATTTAAAATCAAATTTATAAACGTGTATATAGGAAAGAAAAGGCCGCGAGACGAAGTCCCAGACCGATTTCACGACTTCACCTTCCCGTATTTTCTTCGATCTCATCTCCCTAGTCTCCTTAGAGATTAAAAAAATTCTCCCCTGACACGCCGCCGCACACATCTCCCCTGTATCCATGCTCCGCCGTCCGAATCCGGCTGCCGCGCCCGTCTCGCTCGCCGTGGCCGATGATCGCGTCGCCCGGGATCGCGTCCCTCCTCAAACGGCGGCGATGATGCAGAGCGCCGCCCAGCTCTTGACCGACGGACTCGCCGGGTTCCCGCTCCTTGGGGCCAGCCCCTCCCCCATGCCGGATCGCGCATCGGCTTGGAGGCCCCTCGGGGCTGCCGCCGGTGCGGGAGTCTTGCGTGGCCGTTCGGGCTTGGGGACGGAGCGGCAGGGCCCGTGGTGCGTTCTTGTCGAGGGCTTGCTCGGGCTGGCCGGGATCTGAGCCGCCGTCAATGGGTTTCTCGCAGCTTGGCTGCCTGCTTCGGATTTGGTACTATCCCCATCTCTCTCTCCCTCTCCCTCGGTGTGGACGCGCGCACCTAAACCGAATCAGGCGAGCGCAAGCTACCGGATCACTGAACCATCGTCCCGGTGGCCACCGTGTCAGTTCCACACCAGTACTGCGACGCCAACCACCGCCACTCCATTGGCTTGGATTTGGCTGTGGCGTGGGCTGGAATCGTATGGTGTTGTCTGATGCGTGTTCCGCACTGGAAGGTTTGGTCGGCTGACGCCAGGTATGAGCAGTTCCTGAGCCTGATCGCTGGATATGGGCACGCATGCATGTATATAATGGGTATCATGGTCATGTTGCTTGGACGGGGGGAGATGATGATGATTGTGGCTGAAATAATCATGTCTTGAGCAATCAAGACAGCCGTGGTGGTGGGTACTAAGAGCAACGGAAGTAAAAGGTCCAGAACTGATAAACATATATGTTGGAGAATCGGAGAAGAATATCAGGGACATCTTTCAGATGGTATAGCCATCTGCACAAGCCATATAATTGCCATGAAATATCTACATATACTCAGGTTTTTAGTTTTCACTTTCAGTTTCAGGCTTGATCAGCATGCCCATGAGTAATTTTCTTCGATGAGCTTGATTCCCTTGCTCCTGCACGAGGGTCGTCTGCAGCTTCTCGAGATGTTATGGATATAGTGGTTTCTCAGGTATAATTAACCTCATAAACGAGGTGGTGACTGTGTCTCAGTTTTCCCTCTTATTTTCAATGTTTAAATGTTAGAGTAAACTAATTCAATTTCCCCTTCTCTCTCTTTACTAGCACAAATGCCTGACGGAGATGCATATATATGTTTGGCATTCTATCAGTAACATACACTTGTGCTAGCTTGCAGTACTACATTTTGTGGTGCGTATGTATGGCTATGCTTTTGATTATTTCCCCTGTACATTGACTTGATAAAGTATAGAGCCTGATGAGCAACGATGCTGTAACAGAAGAATTTTTATCCTAATGGGAATTTTCAATAAGATATACCATCTCGATGCTCATAGTTTCTTCAGCATATATAGTCTCTACTATGTATTCTCTGGGCAACCATGTTAATTGTGCAAGAGCCATTAAATATATATTTATACTTGCATATAAATAATTCCTTTTACTGTTGCTTGGTGATTGTGTCTCTCGTAGCCAATTCCTAGAAGACTTGAACGTATGGTAACATTAAATGAATAATCCAAGTTCTTTTTCTATTCTGGCTACAGTAGACTATCCTGCCTTTTAGTAATTATAGAATTACTAAGTTCATGTTGACTAAGGACCAATTCCGGATGCTTGCCAATTGTTAGAATTTCATCGCTCTTCATTTTGTCTAGCATTTGCTGTGTCCTCTAGCTTTTATATAGCTTTCTGGCTATAAACTACATGCACTTTGCAGTAAATTATTTCTTTAGATTAATCTATCAATGTTGTATATACATTGTTGGCATAAATTGATTCCCAGTCTTGTGCCTAACTTCCGGCAGAAAGACTGGTCCTAAATCCGAAATTCGTTGATGGACTTAGAGCAATCCGTTGCGACACAATCTTGAATGAAGTTATTTTTTGTTCAAATTATGATTATATAAATTATAAATAGCTAATATGACCTATTCATGGTTGGGTAGGTTTCTATCAGTCATTATTTGTCTTCTTTACCGTAAAAAAATTCTCTTCTCTATTATGTTGAGGTAAATGCAGCTGCTGGTCATACTTTATCAATATAGGCGGATGAAGCAGATTATGAAGAAAATGAACCTGAAGATGGTTTCTTAGAATGAGAATCTGATTAACATTCTCTCCAAGAATGAAGGCAAATTGTTTGTATGTCATTAACCCTTTCATGTGAAGATTTTCAGAATCATAAAAGATAATATTCAGGTACATGTACGTCTGGTCGAACGCAATCACATTCCGAAATAGCAACTCGCTGGAGTCGTTGAGCTCCAGCTGTGGGATCTCCAACACGCCATAGGCGAAGTTCAAGTCTATGAAGCTCATCACCATCTCTAAAATTCCAGTGACCCGTGTTCCAGCTATTTTTTTAGGTACAGGCGGATAGGCTTCATGTTCAGGAATTTGACACACGCGGTGGAGACTTAATGGGGAGAACCCATGACTAATTACTTTTTCTTAGGGAACATCGTGATTAATTACCGACTGCATTCTATTAGTCATACATAGTGCCACACTGAGAAATTTCTATTTGGAGGAAGAAGTAGGCACAAGTAGACTGCAAAACACAAAACAACGGGAGATGTCATGCTCAGCAGCGACAACACCATTGCTCTTCATGTTTTTAGTTCGACCTGTAATTCTGTATTAATTTAGAATGATTATTCAAAGGTTGGTGGTTGTTAGGTACCTGAGTTAATGTGAGAGGAAGGAGCACGAGTGATCTTTTCATTTCCTTTCACAAATTAGTCGCAAGTTAAATGCAGAGTGTGTGCATTTGCCGATTTTGCTGATGTTAATTTTGCCTTTACTAGCATAGAGAAATGTGTTCAAAGTGAATTCTATCCTTTCACAAATTAGTCACAAGTTAAATCTAAGGATTGTTCTATCCTGTCTTAGAGAAATGTTTTCAAAGTGAATTCTTCTCAGGGCTGAGACTTATTTATTAACTTATATAAGCCCTTAGGTTGATCGTTTCAATGGCTGCGACCCAGAAGCTTTATGAGATTTGCCAAGTATCATTTGTAAAAGAAGGTCATCATCTCCTGAAGCTCTAAAAATGTTCAGTGTTCTGTAAGGTAAGAACAACATGGAGAATTGACAGGAACCAAACTAACTGCCTTACTATTGATTACTGATAACGCACAAGTATAGGGGATTGCAACAGTTTTCAAGGGTAGAGTATTCAACCCAAATTTATTGATTCGACACAAGGGGAGCCAAAGAATATTCTCAAGTATTAGCAGTTGAGTTGTCAATTCAACCACACCTGAATAACTTAGTATCTGCAGCAAAGTATGTAGTAGCAACGTAGTATGATAGTAACGGTAACGTTAACAAAAATAATATTTTTGGGTTTTGTAGTGATTGTAACAGTAACAACAGAAAAATAAATAAGCGAAGAATAATATGTGAAAAGCTTGTAGGCATTGGATCGGTGATGGAGAATTATGCCGGATGTGGTTCATCATGTAACAGTCATAACATAGAGTGACACAGAACTAGCTCCAATTCATCAATGTAATGTAGGCATCCATTCCGAATATAGTCATACGTGCTTATGGAAAAGAACTTGCATGACATCTTTTGTCCTACGCTCCCATGGCAGCGGGGTCCTAACGGAAACTAAGGGATATTAAGGCCTCCTTTTAATGGAGTACCGGACCAAAGCATTAACACATAGTGAATACATGAACTCCTCAAACTAAGGTCATCACCGGGAGTGGTCCCGATTATTGTCACTTCGGGGTTGCCGGATCATAACACATAGTAGGTGACTATAGACTTGCAAGATAGGATCAAGAACTCACATATATTCATGAAAACATAATAGGTTCAGATCTGAAATCATGGCACTTGGGCCCTAGTGACAAGCATTAAGCATAGCAAAGTCATAGCAACATCAATCTCAGAACATAGTGGATACTAGGGATCAAACTCTAACAAAACTAACTCGATTACATGATAAATCTCATCCAACCCATCACCGTCCAGCAAGCCTACGATGGAATTACTCACGCACGGCGGTGAGCATCATGAAATTGGTGACGGAGGATGGTTGATGATGACGACGGCGACGGATTCCCCTCTCCGGAGCCCCGAATGGACTCCAGATCAGCCCTCCCGAGAGGTTTTAGGGCTTGGCGGCGGCTTCGGATCGTAAAACGCGATGAATCCTTCTCTCTGTTTTTTTTCTCCCCGAAAG
This sequence comes from Triticum aestivum, assembly GCF_018294505.1. NCBI lineage: Eukaryota > Viridiplantae > Streptophyta > Magnoliopsida > Poales > Poaceae > Triticum > Triticum aestivum. Next base: position 615,345,736 of record NC_057799.1, on the reverse strand, counting down.
TGAATATATGGAGTTGGAGTTGAGGTCGGTGGAGCAACAGGGGGCCCACGAGGCAGGGGGCGCGCCCAGGGGGCAGGCGCGCCCCCCGCCCTCGTGGACAGGTGGAGGCCCCCCTGACGTGGATTCTTCTTTCAGTATTTTTATTACTTTCCAAAAATAAGTTCCGTGGAGTTTCAGGTCATTCCGAGAACTTTTGTTTCTGCACATAAATAACACTATGGCAATTCTGCTGAAAACAGCGTCAGTCCGGGTTAGTTCCATTGAAATCATGCAAGTTAGAGTCCAAAACAAGGGCAAAAGTGTTTAGAAAAGTAGATACGACGGAGACGTATCAACTCCCCCAAGCTTAAACCTTTGCTTGTCCTTAAGCAATTCAGTTGATAAACTGAAAGTGATAAAGAAAAACTTTTACAAACTCTGTTTGCTCTTGTTGTTGTAAATATGTAAAGCCAGCATTCAAGTTTTCAGCAAAGATTATGACTAACCACATTCACAATAACTCTTAGGTCTCATGTTTACTTATATCAATGGCATAATCAACTAGCGAGCAATAATAATAAATCTCGGATGACAACACTTTCTCAAAACAATCATGATATGATATAACAGGATGGTATCTCGCTAGCCCTTTCTGAGACCACAAAACATAAATGCAGAGCACCTTTAAAGATCAAGGACCGACTAGACATTGTAATTCATGGTAAAAGAGATCCAGTCATAGTCATACCCAATATAAATTAATAGTAATGGATGCAAATGACAGCAGCGCTCTCCAGCTAGTGCTTTTAATAAAAGGGTGATGACTCAACATAAAAGTAAATAGATAGGCCCTTCGCAGAGGGAAGCAGGGATTTGTAGAGGTGCGAGAGCTCGATTTTGAAATAGAGATAAATAATATTTTGAGCGGCATACTTTCATTGTCAACATAACAACCAAGAGATGGCGATATCTTCCATGCTACACACATTATAGGCGTTTCCCAAACATAATGGTAAAGTTTATACTCCCCCTCCACCAACAAGCATCAATACATGGCTTGCTCGAAACAACGAGTGCCTCCAACTAGCAAGAGTCCCAGGGGGAGTTTTGTTTGCAATTATTTTTATTTAGTTTGCATAAAGCATGGGACTGGGCATCCCGGTGACCAGCCATTTTCTCATGAGTGAGGAGCGGAGTCCACTCCTCTTGAGAATAACCCGCCTAGCATGGAAGATACGGACAACCCTAGTTGATACATGAGCCATTCGAGCATACAAAACAGAATTTCATTTGAAGGTTTAGAGTTTGGCACATACAAATTTACTTGGAACAGCAGGTAGATACCGCATATAGGAAGGTATAGTGGACTCATATGGAATAACTTTGGGGTTTAAGGAATTGGATGCACAAGCAGTATTCCCGCTTAGTACAAGTGAAGGCTAGCAAAAGACTGGGAAGCGACCAACTAGAGAGCGACAACAGTCATGAACATGCATTAAAATTAATAAACATTGAGTGCAAGCATGAGTAGGATATAATCCACCATGAACATAGATATCGTGAAGGCTATGTTGATTTGTTTCAACTACATGTGTGAACATGTGCCAAGTTGGGTCACTTAAATCGTTCAAAGGAGGATACCACCCCACTATACCACATCACAACCATTTTAATAGCATGTTGGCACGCAAGGTAAACCATTATAACTCATAGCTAATCAAGCATGGCATAAGCAACTATGATCTCTAATTTTCATTGCAAACATGTTTATTCATAATAGGCTGAATCAAGAACGATGAACTAATCATATTTACAAAAACAAGATGAAAGGATCGATATAGTTGACTAGAGGGAGGGGGGGTGAATAGGCAACCAACAATTTTTAGCTTTTCTTTACCAATTTAAACTTTGCATCAAAGTAGGTTGTCTAGATATGCAACTAAGTGAGCAACCTATATGATGCAATGACAACAAGCACACAAGCAAGCAAGGGATTTAACACAAGTAATCTTGCGAAAGTAAAGGAACGAGATAACCAAGAGTGGAGCCGGTGAAGACGAGGATGTGTTACCGAAGTTCCTTCCTTTTGAGGGGAAGTACGTCTCCGTTGGAGCGGTGTGGAGGCACAATGCTCCCCAAGAAACCACTAGGGCCACCGTATTCTCTTCACGCCCTCACACAATGCGAGATGCCGTGATTCCACTATTGGTGCCCTTGAAGGCGGCGACCGGACCTTTACAAACAAGGTTGGGGCAATCTCCACAACTTAATTGGAGGCTCCCAACGACACCATAAAGCTTCACCACAATGGACTATGGCTCCGTGGTGACCTCAACCGTCTAGGGTGCTCAAACACCCAAGAGTAACAAGATCCGCTAGGGATAAGTGGGGGGAATCAAATTTCTCTTGGTGGAAGTGTAGATCGGGGCCTTCTCAACCAATCACGAGCAAACCAACAAGTTTGATTGGCTAGGGAGAGAGATCGGGCGAAAATGGAGCTTGGAGCAACAATGGAGCTTTTGGGGGAAGAGGTGAGTCAACTATGGGGAAGAAGACCTCTTTATATAGTGGGGGGAACAATCCAACCGTTACCCCCCACAACAGCCCCGCAGAGGGCGGTACTACTGCATAAGGCAGCGGTACTACCGCTGAGACAAGTGGTACTACCGCTCCCACGGCGGTACTACCGTGGAGATTGGAGGGCAAGGGAGATATGGACATGGGCGGTACTGCCGCGGTGGTAGGGCGGTACTACCGCTTAAGAGCGGTACTGCCGCTCTACTGCCGCTGCGAAGTACCGCACAATCTGACACGAAAACGACCCCTCGAGTCGACACAGTAGGGGCCTGGTACCGTAGCGGTACTACTGCTGAGGACCCACCAGCGGTACTACCGCTGCGGAGCGGTACTGCCGCTTGTGACCCCTAAGCGGTACTACCGCTGGGTACCGCGGTACTACCGCTGGGACTAGACTCAGCCCAAAGAGAGAGGAAAGAAAACTCCAATGAAGCGGAAAGGCTCAGAGGGTGTAAAGAGGATGTGTACGTGTTGATTCCACCCTAGCCTTACCAAAGCGGATCCCCTCTTGATAGTACGGTGACTCCTACGAAACTAATCCACCAAAAGAAGCGAAAGAGCTACACCGTCTTGAATGACACTCCGAGGGAAAGAAATCGTCTCGTGCCAAATGATGAATCTCTGAAATGCTCAAAGCACACGATTAGTCCGCAAACATGTTGTCATCAATCACCAAAACTACATCTAGAGAGATATGCCTTAACAATCTCCCCCTTTTTGGTGGATTGATGACAACCAGGGATTTGCACAAGGATATATCATGAAAGTAAAGATACTTAGAACTACAAAATATAGACGGGCTCCCCCTGAATGTGTGCACCTAGTTGGTAGTGCCTTTGGAATGTAGGACACACACATTAGGATCAACACTCCCCCTATATTTTATAGTCCAACAACCTAAGCATAGGATACATGAGAGCAGGTAATATAACATGATAGACAAGCAACTCATAAGATACCAAAGTACTAGAAAGACATAGATAAAGATAAGGTAGCATATGTCTTACACCATATATCTGGAACTTAGGTCTCACTGGCACACAACCAAACAAGGCAAATCGCGAGAAAACACAACGACACAACACAGAAAACGTCGACACCATAAAGCACACCATAAAGCAAATCCCTAAGCTCTCTCCCCCTTTGGCATCGAGACACCAAAAGGGCAAAGAGCGACGCTACGGCTCCAGGTGAAGGCAAACTGAGGAGCTCTCTCATCACATCCCAGCAGGGTCATCTGCACTGCCATCCTCAATCGGAAACTGCTCGGTGTCGGAATCGGTCCACGGACAGTGCTGCTGAATCCACTCCTCTTCCTCAGTGATCTGGCCCTCAGACCCACTGACAACGGTCGCACCTAGCTGACGCATGAGCTCCTTGTGACGCCCCCTGGCCTTCTTCTCAGCCACATGAGTCATGTACTGACCACGAGACTCCATGCAGAAGAGCTTCTTCATCTTGCGCTTGATCTTCTTTGCCCAAGAGGGCTCTGTCCCAGAAGGCTCATAATCCTCATCGTCATCATCGTCCTCAGCCCCATCCTCGGTCTCCATGTCAGCAGCAGTAGATGGACCCCCGGATTTAGGGGCTGGGACGCCCCAACTGTCCTTCTTCCTCAGACGCTTGATCTCATGAGAGACCAATTCTCCAGTTTCCAGCATCACCTGGGGATGGACACGTGCCCAGGCCTTCTCAATGAGCAGCATGATAAACGGACCATAGATCGGGCACTTGCGCTCAGAAATGGCAGTGAGAAGTTCAGACCACATAACATGAGAAATGTCCAGGGACTCGCCAGTGTTTGCTTCCTTCTCATGCTGGCAGAAGAGAAGCATATCCACGAGATAGGAGTGGACCATATCCAGATTCCCGATGCGAGGAAAGAGGGTCTCTCGAAAGACACGATGAAGGATGTCCAGGTAGGTAGACAACTCATAGGTTTCCTTCTTAGTCACAGGGTGAACCTTCACAGTGCAGTAGGGCCAGAGGGCTTGCTTGTGAGTGGAGTTGACGTTGCGGTGAGGGCGAAAGCCGACAGGAGTCTCAAGCCCGCGATCTTCCACATGAAGTAACTCCATGAAGGCCTTCCACTTGACAGACAGTAACTTGCCATTTGTCATCCAGGTCAGAGTCCTTTCTTCATCAGTTCCAAGATGGACAGTAGCATAGAACTGAGCCACCAAATCTGCATCAAAGTCCTTGTTGAACTGCATGATTCTGAGAATGTTGAGCTGAGTACACATCTGAAGAGCTTCACCAAAGTATTCAGGATCCTTTTCCATGGCATCCGTGTCGATGGAGCGAACATCAACATAGAGATTCTTCTTGGCCTTGATCACATCAAAGTAGATGGCAAACTGAAAGCGGTTCCAGAACGGGCGGTTGACAAAATTGGGTTCTTGGTCTTCCGCATAGGGGTTGCGGCGACGCCTTTCCCAGAACTCCTTAGCAGACAACTCAGTCACAGTCTTGCCCCTTGGCTTCGGCCTGTTGGCAAGTTTCTTCTGATGTTGAGGCGGAGGAGCCGCACTTGAGGAAGCACCTACTGACTCAGAGGTGCGGCAGCGCTTTGATGTTGCACGACCGGGGTTGACACGGCGGACTTGCTCCTCAGGATGTTCACCACCTGGAACCAAACACACGAACAGAAAAAACCAACACGAAAGAAAAAGTGTAAGCCTCCAAACAAAACAACATGGATCAAACAGTGGTAGAGGAATGATGGAATCTGGCAGGCAGCGGTAGTACCGCTGGCCATAGGCGGCAGTACCGCGCAAGAGGTAGTACCGCTCCAGCGGGAGCGGTAGTACCGCGCAAGACTGGGAACCGGCGGTTCCTACTGCCGTGGTCAGATCCGGCACTACCGGACTGCCAAATTCAAAAATAATCCTACCAAAACTTAATCCACACAGTCTAGACGCCTTCTCCAAACTACTCAAGCCGAGATTTAGCCAAAAATCTAGAGATGCAACCACTATTGCCCCAAAAACGCTAGATCTGAGAACTAGACAAAAAGAGAGAAGGAACGAGGGCAATACCGGCATCCATGGCAAGAGGACGAGGTGGGGATCGACTCCACCGAAGGGAATGGAGAGGGATGGCCCGGAGACGGCGGCCCGCCGGAGCCCTCCCGCAGCGAGGAGTCGCTGGAGAGAGGAAGAGGGACGAGGGGGCGGTGCGAATGGGTATGGGGGAGGAGAAACCTCCCCCTGCCCCGACATAACCCCCTGATCCCGCCCCCAGCGGTAGTACCGCTCGGGTGGGCGGTAGTACCGCTTGTCAACATAAGCGGTAGTACCGCACCACCAGCGGTAGTACCGCCCAGCCAATACTCCAAAGACTAGACACAAAGGCTTAGCTCAAAAGAAAAGAAAACAAAACGGCAAGAAGAGAGAGCAAACACAAAGCAACAAAAACACCAGCGAGAGGACAAGAACCACACACCTCTACAAGAGAGGGCGGTGGCCGAGGCCACCTATGTTTGAGTCAATTGGTATGGCACCGCGAAGAATTATCCTTGGGCCCATGACCAAAACTCGTCTTTGAAGCACAAGTACCATCAAAAATGGCTAATGTGAAAGAGTTGATCAATTTATGCATAATAAGGGGAGGGAGAGTTCATTAAGAGAACAACACTCCCCCTATGTCCATGCCTACACCTAAACAAGATAACAAGTCGAGTATGGTGGGGAGTGCAAGTGTTCAAGCAACATTGCTCGAATCAATGATATTTAGCTCATGCCTTAACTCGCGAAATCTTGCTTCATCCAACGGCTTCGTGAAAATATCTGCAAGGTTATCATGAGTGTTGACATAGTTGAGCTCGATCTCCCCTCGCCTAATATGATCCCGGATGAAGTGATACCGAATCTCAATATGCTTCGTCTTGAAGTGTTGCACCGGGTTGAGAGAAATCTTGATGGCACTTTCATTGTCACACCAAAGAGGCACTTTGTCACAAATGACACCGTAATCCTTTAAAGTTTGCCTCATCCATAAGAGTTGTGCACAACAACTCCCGGCCGCCACATACTCCGCTTCGGTGGACGAGAGAGACACACAACTTTGCTTTTTAGAAGACCAACTTACCAAAGAGCAACCAAGGAATTGGCACCCTCCGGAAGTGGACTTCCTATCCACTTTGTCTCCCGCCCAATCGGAGTCCGAATACCCTACAAGCTTGAAGTTTGCTCCTCTTGGGTACCATAAGCCAAAGTTTGGGGTATGAGCCAAATATCGAAAGATTCGCTTGACCGCCACAAAGTGGCTTTCCTTAGGTGCGGCTTGAAAACGTGCACAAATTCCCACACTCAACATGATATCCGGTCTAGATGCACAAAGGTAAAGTAATGAACCAATCATGGAGCGATATACCTTTTGATCCACCGCTTTACCATTGGGATCGATGTCAAGTTGGCACTTGGTGGGCATTGGAGTGGACGCCGGCTTGACATCACTTAGCTTGAATCTCTTGAGCATGTCTTGAGTGTATTTGGCTTGGTTGATGAAGGTTCCTTCTCTTCTTTGCTTTACTTCGAAACCGAGAAAGAACTTCAACTCTCCCATGGAAGACATCTTGAACTTTGAGGTCATGAGTGCGGCAAATTCCTCATTGAAAGCTTTGTTAGGGGAACCAAAGATAATGTCATCAACATATAGTTGGCACACAAACAACTCCCCTTTGACCTTCTTAGTAAAAAGAGTGGGGTCGATTAGCCCAACTTCAAACCCACGATCTTGTAACAACTCGGTAAGGTGGTCATACCACGCACGTGGGGCTTGTTTAAGGCCATAGAGTGCCTTATCGAGTTGATACACATGATCGGGAAAGTAGGGATCCTCGAACCCGGGGGGTTGCTTGACATACACCAACTCATTAATAGGTCCATTAAGAAAAGCACTCTTCACATCCATTTGTTGCAACTTAAAGTTGTGATGAGAAGCATAAGCAATCAACAAACAAATAGATTCAAGGCGAGCAACGGGAGCAAAGGTTTCACCGTAGTCGATACCCTCGACTTGGGAGTAGCCTTGTGCCACCAATCGTGCCTTGTTGCGGATGATGGTCCCATGAGCATCTTGCTTGTTCTTGAATATCCACTTGGTTCCAATGACATTGTGGTTCCCCGTTGGCCTTGGCACTAATCTCCACACCTTGTTGTACTCGAAGTTGTTGAGTTCTTCATGCATGGCATTGAGCCAATCCGGATCTTCGAGAGCTTCATATACCTTTTGGGGTTCCACACAAGAGACAAACGCGTGATGTTCACAATAGTTTGCCAATTGTCTACGAGTGCTTACCCCCTTTTGAATGCTTCCAAGCACATTCTTCATGAGATGACCCTTGGTGGAGAGCTTGGAAGCAATCTTGGCGGCACGACGCTCCAATTCCTCCTCGGAGGTGAGTTGAGGAGCGGTCACTTGATCATCTTGAGCGCCGTCTTGAGCTTGTTCTTGATCTTGAACTTGCTCGGAGGAGAGAACTTGACCTTGGGCATCACTTGGTGTGTCCCCGTCTTGAGCATGATCTTGCCCTTGGTCTTGTTCATGAGGTTGAGGGCCTTCACTTTGTTCTTCGGAAGCGTGTGGGCCTTGGGTTGGTGATGGCTCCACTTGAGTGGAGCATTGTCCTTCTCCTTCGGCCACAAGGGGTTCCTCAATGGGTAGGATAAAACCAACACCCATTCTTCTTATGGCTTGAGGAGGAATTTCATCACCTACATCACAAGTGCCACTTTGCTCCACTTGGGAGCCGTTATTCTCATCAAACTCCACGTTACACGTCTCCTCAATAAGTCCCGTGGATTTATTGAGGACACGGTAAGCATGAGAGTTTGTAGCATAACCAACAAATATGCCCTCATATGCTCTAGCCTCAAATTTAGACAACCGAACACCTTTCTTGAGAATGAAACACTTACACCCGAACACCCGAAAGTACTTGAGGTTGGGCTTGTTACCGGTGAGTATCTCATATGGAGTCTTGTTCAAGCCCTTGCGGAGGTAGAGCCGATTGGATGCATGACACGCGGTGTTGATGGCTTCGGCCCAAAAGTTGTATGGAGACTTGAACTCCGCCATCATGGTCCTTGCGGCATCCATCAACGTCCGGTTCTTCCTCTCCGCAACACCGTTTTGTTGAGGGGTGTAAGGTGCGGAATATTGATGCTTGATCCCCTCATCACTAAGAAACTCATCCAAGGTGTAGTTCTTGAACTCGGTGCCGTTGTCACTTCTTATTGTCAAGATCTTTGCGTTGTGTTGACGTTGGGCTTCATTTGCAAAGTCAATGACGGTTTGTTGGGTCTCACTCTTCCTCTTGAAGAAATACACCCAAGTGTATCTTGAATAGTCATCCACAATCACCAAGCAATACTTTCTACCCCCAAGACTATCAAAGGATGGAGGCCCAAAGAGATCCAAATGAAGGAGCTCCAAAGGCCTCTTCGAGTAAATGAGAGTCGTGGGAGGGTGAGCCTTCTCATGAAGCTTTCCTTCGATACAAGCACTGCAAACACGATCTTTAGCAAAACTAACGTTCGTTAGTCCACGGACATGGTCCCCCTTGAGAATACTTTGCAATGATCTCATATTGACATGGGCTAAACGGCGATGCCAAAGCCATCCCACGTCAACTTTAGCCATTAGGCATGTCGCGGTCTTAGTGGGTCGCTCCGAAAAGTTAATCACATAGAGACCGTTCTCGACATGCCCAACAAAGGCTACTTTAAGAGTCTTGCTCCACAAGAGGGCCACGGTATCAATATCAAAGAAGGTGGCAAAACCCATGATTGCAAGTTGACGAACGGAAAGTAAATTGTATGCAAGGGACTCAACAAGCATGACTTTCTCGATCGTGAGATCATGAGAAATGACTACTTTGCCGAGTCCCAATACCTTAGAAGACGAGGCATCACCCCACTCAACATTGGTGGGCATAGATGGAATCTTGTGCACGTCCACCACCAAGTCCTTGCTTCCGGTCATATGCTTTGTAGCTCCACTATCGAGCAACCATGATCCCCCACCGGAAGCAAACACCTACAAGAGATCAATGCTTGGTTTTAGGTACCCATTTTGTAATGGGTCCTTTGATGTTAGTAACAAGGGTCTTAGGAACCCAAATAGACCATTCAATATACTCATGAGGAGAACCAACAAATTTGGCATAAACATGCCCATCAATAGCACGACATATCACATAAGAAGGATTAAAGTCGCCGGCTTTGTTGGAAGAGGTGGCATTGCCCGTCTTGACACCGCCACCCTTCGCATTGTTCTTCTTCTCCTTGGAAGAACCCTCTCCCTCCTTCACAAAAGTTTGCTTGAGAGGAGGAGGTCGTTTGGTCTTCTCATTCTTCTTCTTGTTCTTGGGCTTGGGTGCGAACCCAATTCCCTCCTTGGCCACGACTTCCTTTTGATTGCTCAAAAGGTCGTTGAGGTTCTTCTCACCTTGTACGCATGTGTTGGGGAACGTAGTAATTTCAAAAAAATTCCTACGCACACGCAAGATCATGGTGATGCATAGCAACGAGAGGGGAGAGTGTTGTCCACGTACCCTCGTACACCGACAGCGGAAGCGTAATCACAACGCGGTTGATGTAGTCGTACGTCTTCACGATCCGACCGATCAAGTACCGAACGTACGGCACCTCCGAGTCCTACACACGTTCAGCTCGATGACGTCCCTCGAACTCCAATCCAGCCGAGTGTTGAGGGAGAGTTTCGTCAGCACGACGGCGTGGTGACGATGATGATGTTCCACTGACGCAGGGCTTCGCCTAAGCTCCGCAACGGTATTATCGAGGTGTAATATGGTGGAGGGGGGTACCGCACACGGCTAAGAGATCTCAAGGATCAATTGTTGTATCTCTGGGGTGCCCCCCTGCCCCCGTATATAAAGGAGCAAGGGGGAGGCAGCCGGCCAAGGGGAGAGGCGCGCCATAGGGGGGAGTCCTACTCCCACCGGGAGTAGAACTCCTCCTTTCCTTGTGGGAGTAGGAGAAGGGAAGGGGGAAGGAGAAAGAAGGAAGGGTGCGCCCCCCTTCCCTAGTCCAATTCGGACCAGACCATGGGGAGGGGTGCGGCCACCTTTTGAGGCCTTTCTCTCCTTTCCCGTATGGCCCATTAAGGCCCAATACGAATTCCCGTAACTCTCCGGTACTCCGAAAAATACCCGAATCACTCGGAACCTTTCCGAAGTCCGAATATAGTCGTCCAATATATCGATCTTTACGTCTCGACCATTTCGAGACTCCTCGTCATATCCCCGATCTCATCCGGGACTCCGAACTCCTTTGGTACATCAAAACTCAATAAAACTGTCATCGTAACGTTAAGCGTGCGGACCCTACGGGTTCGAGAACTATGTAGACATGACCGAGGCACGTCTCCGGTCAATAACCAATAGCGGGACCTGGATGCCCATATTGGCTCCCACATATTCTACGAAGATCTTTATCGGTCAGACCGCATAACAACATACGTTGTTCCCTTTGTCACCGGTATGTTACTTGCCCGAGATTTGATCGTCGGTATCTCGATACCTAGTTCAATCTCGTTACCGGCAAGTCTCTTTACTCGTTCTGTAACACATCATCCTGCAACTAACTCATTAGTCACAATGTTTGCAAGGCTTATAGTGATGTGCATTACCGAGTGGGCCCAGAGATACCTCTCCGACAATTGGAGTGACAAATCCTAATCTCGAAATACGCCAATCCAACAAGTACCTTTGGAGACACCTGTAGAGCACCTTTATAATCACCCATTTACGTTGTGACGTTTGGTAGCACACAAAGTGTTCCTCCGGTAAACGGGAGTTGCATAATCTCATAGTCATAGGAACATGTATAAGTCATGAAGAAAGCAATAGCAACATACTAAACGATCGAGTGCTAAGCTAACGGAATGGGTCAAGTCAATCACATCATTCTCCTAATGACGTGATCCCGTTAATCAAATGACAACTCATGTCTATGGCTAGGAAACATAACCATCTTTGATCAACGAGCTAGTCAAGTAGAGGCATACTAGTGACACTCTGTTTGTCTATGTATTCACACATGTATCAAGTTTCCGGTTAATACAATTCTAGCATGAATAATAAACATTTATCATGATATAAGGAAATAAATAATAACTTTATTATTGCCTCCAGGGCATATTTCCTTCAGTCTCCCACTTGCACTAGAGTCAATAATCTAGTTCACATCGCCATTTGATTTAACATCAATAGTTCACATCACCATGTGATTAACACCCATAGTTCACATCGTCATGTGACAAACACCCAACGGGTTTACTAGAGTCAGTAATCTAGTTCACATCGCTATGTGATTAACACCCAAAGAGTACTAAGGTGTGATCATGTTTTGCTTGTGAGATAATTTTAGTCAACGGGTCTGTCACATTCAGATCCGTAAGTATATTGCAAATTTCTATGTCTACAATGCTCTGCACGGTGCTACTCGAGCTAATTGCTCCCACTTTCAATATGTATCTAGTCCGAGACTTAGAGTCATCTAGATTAGTGTCAAAAACTTGTATCGACGTAACCTTTTACGACGAACCTTTTGTCACTTCCATAATCGAGAAACATCCTTATTCCAGTAAGGATAATGTTGACCGCTGTCCAGTGATCTACTCCTAGATCACTATTGTACTCCCTTGCCAAAATCAGTGTAGGGTATACAATAGATCTGGTACACAGCATGGCATACTTTATAGAATCCTATGGCCGAGGCATAGGGAATGACTCATTCTTTTTCTATCTTCTGCCGTGGTCGGGCTTTGAGTCTTACTCAATTTCACACCTTGTAACACAGGCAAGAAACTCTTTCTTTGACTGTTCCATTTTGAACCACTTCAAAATCTTGTTAAGGTATGTACTCATTGAAAAAACTTATCAAGCGTCTTGATCTATCTCTATAGATCTTGATGCTCAATATGTAAGCAGCTTCACCGAGGTCTTTCTTTGAAAAACTCCTTTCAAACACTCCTTTATGCTTTGTAGAATAATTCTACATTATTTCCGATCAACAATATGTCATTCACATATACTTATCAGAAATGCTGTAGTGCTCCCACTCACTTTCTTGTAAATACAGGCTTCACCGCAAGTCTGTATAAAACTATATGCTTTGATCAACTTATCAAAGCGTATATTCCAACTCCGAGATGCTTGCACCAGTCCATAGATGGATCGCTGGAGTTTGCATATTTTGTTAGCACCTTTAGGATTGACAATACCTTCTGGTTGCATCATATACAACTCTTCTTTAATGAATCCATTAAGGAATGCAATTTTGTTTATCCATTTGCTAGATTTCATAAAATGCGGCACTTGCTAACATGATTCGGACAGACTTAAGCATCGCTGCGAGTGAGAAAATCTCATCGTATTCAACACTTTGAACTTTGTCAAAAACCTTTTTCCGACAAGTCTAGCTTTGTAGATAGTAATACTACTATCAGCGTCCGTCTTCCTCTTGACGATCCATTTATTCTCAATTGCTTGCCGATCATCGGGCAAGTCAACCAAAGTCCACACTTTGTTCTCATACATGGATCTCATCTCAGATTTCATGGCCTCAAGCCATTTTGCGGAATCTGGGCTCACCATCGCTTCTTCATAGTTCGTAGGTTTGTCATGGTCTAGTAACATAACCTCCTGAACAGGATTACCGCACCACTCTGGTGCGGATCTTACTCTGGTTGACCTACAAGGTTTAGTAACAACTTGATCTGAAGTTTCATGATCATCATCATTAACTTCCTCACTCATTGGTATAGACGTCACAGGAACCGTTTCTTGTGATGAACTACTTTCCAATAAGGGAGCAGGTACAGTTACCTCATCAAGTTCTACTTTCCTCCCACTCACTTCTTTCGAGAGAAACTCCTTCTCTAGAAAGGATCCATACTAAGCAATGAATGTCTTGCCTTCGGATCTGTGATAGAAGGTGTACCCAACTGTCTCCTTTGGGTATCCTATGAAGACACATTTCTCCGATTTGGGTTTGAGCTTATCAGGATGAAACTTTTTCACATAAGCATCGCAACCCCAAACTTCAAGAAACGACAACTTTGGTTTCTTGCCAAACCACAGTTCATAAGGCGTCGTCTCAACGGATTTTGATGGTGCCCTATTTAACGTGAATGTAGTTGTCTCTAATGCATAACCTCAAAACGATAATGGTAGATCGGTAAGAGACATCATATATTGCACCATATCTAATAAAGTACGGTTACGATGTTCGGACACACCATTACACCGTGGTGTTCCAGGTGGCGTGAGTAGTGAAACTATTTCACATTGTTTTAACTGAAGGCCAAACTTGTAACTCAAATACTCTTCTCTACGATCAGATCATAGAAAATTTATTTTCTTGTCACGATGATTTTCCACTTCACTCTGAAATTCTTTGAACTTTTCAAATGTTTCAGACTTATGTTTCATCAAGTAGATATACCCATATATGCTCAAATCATCTGTGAAGGTGAGAAAATAACGATATCCGCCACGAGCCTCAATATTCATTGGACCACATACATCTGTATGTATGACTTCCAACAAATCTGTTGCTCTCTCCATAGTTCCAGAGAACGGTGTTTTAGTCATCTTGCCCATGAGGCACGGTTCGCAAGTACCAAGTGATTCATAATCAAGTGGTTCCAAAAGTCCATCAGTATGGAGTTTCTTCATGCGCTTTACACCGATATGACCTAAACGGCAGTGCCACAAATAAGTTGCACTATCATTATCAACTCTGCATCTTTTGGTTTCAATATTATGAATATGTGTATCACTACGATCGAGATCCAACAAACCATTTTTGTTGGTGTGTATGACCATAAAAGGTTTTTATTCATGTAAAGAGAACAACAATTGTTCTCTAACTTAAATGAATAACCGTATTGCAATAAACATGATCAAATCATATTCATGCTCAACGCAAACACCAAATAACACTTATTTAGTTTCAACACTAATCCCGAAAGTATAGGGAGTGTGCGATGATGATCATATCAATCTTGGAACTACTTCCAACACACATCGTCACCTCGCCTTTTTACTAGTCTCTGTTTATTCTGCAACTCCCGTTTCGAGTTACTACTCTTTAGCAACTGAACCAGTATCAAATACTGAGGGGTTGCTATAAACACTAGTAAGTACACATCAATAACATGTATATCCAATATACCTTTGTTCACTTTGCCATCCTTCTTATCTACCAAATACTTGGGGCAGTTCCGCCTCCAGTGACCAGTTCCTTTGCAGTAGAAGCACTTAGTCTCAGGCTTAGGTACAGACTTGGGCTTCTTCACTTGAGCAGCAACTTGCTTGCCGTTCTTCTTGAAGTTCCCCTTCTTCCCTTTGCCCTTTTCTTGAAACTAGTGGTCTCGTCAACCATCAACACTTGATGTTTTTCTTGATTTCTACCTTCGTCGATTTCAGCATCACGAAGAGCTCGGGAAATACTTTCGTCATCCCTTGCATACTATAGTTCATCACGAAGTTCTACTAACTTTGGTGATGGTGACTAGAGAATTCTGTCAATCACTATTTTATTTGGAAGATTAACTCCCACTTGATTCAAGCGATTGTAGTACCCAGACAATCTGAGCACATGCTCACTAGTTGAGCGATTCTCCTCCATCTTTTAGCTATAGAACTTGTTGGAGACTTCATATCTCTCAACTCGGGTATTTGCTTGAAATATTAACTTCAACTCCTGGAACATCTCATATGGTCCATGACGTTCAAAACGTCTTTGAAGTCCCGATTCTAAGCCGTTAAGCATGGTGCACTAAACTATCAAGTAGTCATCATATTGAGCTAGCCAAACGTTCATAACGTCTGCATCTGCTCCTGCAATAGGTCTGTCACCTAGCGGTGCATCAAGGACATAATTTTTCTGTGCAGCAATGAGGATAATCCTCAGATCACGGATCCAATCCGCATCTTTGCTACTAACATCTTTCAACATAATTTTTCTCTAGGAACATATCAAAAATAAACACAGGGAAGCAACAACGCGAGCTATTGATCTATAACATAATTTGCAAAATACTATCAGGACTAAGTTCATGATAAATTTAAGTTCAATTAATCATATTACTAAAGAACTCCCACTTAGATAGACATCACTCTAATCCTCTAAGTGATCACGTGATCCATATCAACTAAACCATGTCCGATCATCACGTGAGATGGAGTAGTTTCAATGGTGAACATCACTATGTTGATCATATCTACTATATGATTCACGCTCGACCTTTCGGTCTCCGTGTTCCGAGGCCATATCTGTTATATGCTAGGCTCGTCAAGTTTAACCTGAGTATTCCGCGTGTGCAACTGTTTTGCACCCGTTGTATTTGAACGTAGAGCCTATCACACCCGATCATCACGTGGTGTCTCAGCACGAAGAACTTTCGCAACGGTGCATACTCAGGGAGAACACTTATACTTTGATAATTTAGTGAAGGATCATCTTATAATGCTACCGTCAAACAAAGCAAGATAAGATGCATAAAGGACTAACAACACATGCAATCAATATAAGTGATATGATATGGCCATCATCATCTTGTGCTTGTGATCTCCATCTCCGAAGCACCGTGCTTTTGATCTCCATCTCCGAAGCACCGTCATGATCACCATCGTCACCGGCGCAACACCTTGATCTCCATCGTAGCATCATTGTCGTCTCGCCAACTTATTGCTTTTACGACTATCGCTACCACTTAGTGATAAAGTAAAACTATTACATGGCGATTGCATCTCATACAATAAAGCGACAACCATATGGCTCCTGCCAGTTGCCGATAACTCGGTTACAAAACATGATCATCTCATACAACACATTATATCACATCATGTCTTGACCATATCACATCACAACATGCCCTGCAAAAACAAGTTAGACGTCCTCTACTTTGTTGTTGCATATTTTACGTGGCTGCTACGGGCTTAGCAAGAACCGTTCTTACCTACGCATCAAAACCACAACGATAGTTTGTCAAGTTGGTGCTGTTTTAACCTTCGCAAGGACCGGGCGTAGCCACACTCGGTTCAACTAAAGTGAGAGAGACAGACACCCGCCGGTCACCTTTAAGCAACGAGTGCTCGCAACGGTGAAACCAGTCTCGCGTAAGCGTACGCGTAATGTCGGTCCGGGCCGCTTCATCTCACAATACCGCTGAACCAAAGTATGACATGCTGGTAAGCAGTATGACTTATATCGCCCACAACTCACTTGTGTTCTACTCGTGCATAGCATCAACGCATAAAACCAGGCTCGGATGCCATTGTTGGGGAACGTAGTAATTTCAAAAAATTTCCTACGCACACGCAAGATCATGGTGATGCATAGCAACGAGAGGGGAGAGTGTTGTCCACGTACCCTCGTAGACCGACAGCGGAAGCGTTATCACAACGCGGTTGATGTAGTCGTACGTCTTCACGATCCGACCGATCAAGTACCGAACGTACGGCACCTCCGAGTTCTACACACGTTCAGCTCGATGACGTCCCTCGAACTTCGATCCAACCGAGTGTTGAGGGAGAGTTTCGTCAGCACGACAGTGTGGTGACGATGATGATGTTCCACCGGCGCAGGGCTTCGCCTAAGCTCCGCAACGGTATTATCGAGGTGTAATATGGTGGAGGGGGGCACCGCACACGGCTAAGAGATCTCAAGGATCAATTGTTGTATCTCTGGGGTGCCCCCCTGCCCCCGTATATAAAGGAGCAAGTGGGAGGCAGCCGGCCAAGGGGAGAGGCGCGCCATAGGGGGGAGTCCTACTCCCACCGGGAGTAGGACTCCTCCTTTCCTTGTGGGAGTAGGAGAAGGGAAGGGGGAAGGAGAAAGAAGGAAGGGTGCGCCCCCTTCCCTAGTCCAATTCGGACCAGACCATGGGGAGGGGTGCGGCCACCTTTTGAGGCCTTTCTCTACTTTCCCGTATGGCCCATTAAGGCCCAATACGAATTCACGTAACTCTCCGGTACTCCGAAAAATACCCGAATCACTCGGAACCTTTCCGAAGTCCGAATATAGTCGTCCAATATATCGATCTTTACGTCTCGACCATTTCGAGACTCCTCGTCATATCCCCGATCTCATTCGGGACTCCGAACTCCTTCGGTACATCAAAACTCAATAAAACTGTCATCGTAACGTTAAGCGTGCGGACCCTACGGGTTCGAGAACTATGTCGACATGACCGAGACACGTCTCCGGTCAATAACCAATAGCGGGACCTGGATGCCCATATTGGCTCCCACATATTCTACGAAGATCTTTATCGGTCAGACCGCATAACAACATACGTTGTTCCCTTTGTCACCGGTATGTTACTTGCCCGAGATTTGATCGTCGGTATCTCGATACCTAGTTCAATCTCGTTACCGGCAAGTCTCTTTACTCGTTCTGTAACACATCATCCCGCAACTAACTCATTAGTCACAATGCTTGCAAGGCTTATAGTGATGTGCATTACCGAGTGGGCCCAGAGATACCTCTCCGACAATTGGAGTGACAAATCCTAATCTCGAAATACGCCAACCCAACAAGTACCTTTGGAGACACCTGTAGAGCACCTTTATAATCACCCATTTACGTTGTGACGTTTGGTAGCACACAAAGTGTTCCTCCGGTAAACGGGAGTTGCATAATCTCATAGTCATAGGAACATGTATAAGTCATGAAGAAAGCAATAGCAACATACTAAACGATCGAGTGCTAAGCTAACGGAATGGGTCAAGTCAATCACATCATTCTCCTAATGACGTGATCCCGTTAATCAAATGACAACTCATGTCTATGGCTAGGAAACATAACCATCTTTGATCAACGAGCTAGTCAAGTAGAGGCATACTAGTGACACTCTGTTTGTCTATGTATTCACACATGTATCAAGTTTCCGGTTAATACAATTCTAGCATGAATAATAAACATTTATCATGATATAAGGAAATAAATAATAACTTTATTATTGCCTCTAGGGCATATTTCCTTCAGCATGACACAAGGCCTTTCTCAAGTTGCTCCTTCAACTTAGCATTCTCCTCAACAAGATGCACATGCTCACAACAAGGGTTAGTAGCATTTGCATTATCAATTAACACCATATGAGGAAAGGTGGCTTTCTCCTTAGTTAGCTTCACTTGGAGTTGATCATGAGACTCCTTGAGGCTAGCATGAACACCCTTCAAGACTTTGTGAGCCTTGTCGAGAATGTCAAACTCCTCTTTGAGTCTAGCAAGATCAACCCCAAGCGTTGCCTTCTCGGAATTTAGCACACGAGACACAACAAGAGCATGACCAAGATCTTTCTTTAACTTAGCATGATCATCGTTGTATGACTCCTCAAGAGCCAAACGAATACCACGCTCTTCGTCAAGAGCATTGGAAAGATCCGAAATCTCATCGGCATAGTCACGACTATGCCCCTCCATCTTAGAGATGGTGTCTTCGTGAGCCTCGATCATGTCATTGGCTGCACCAAGTTGTTCCAAGAGAGCAACGAAGTGCTTCTTGGATTTACCCTTGAGTTTACCCATAAATGTCTCAAACTCATTTTCCTCCACATTTGTCCCCTCATGTTCATCAATGCTATCTGTCGAAGAAGGATGATTAATGATGGTAGTTTTGATGTTGGGGGTTACCTTGTTGGTGGCTTTAGCCATGAGGCACTTGGCGGTGAAGTTCTCATTGGGTGAGTCGAAGAGAGACATCCGTGGAGTCATCGCAATGGCAACCGACTCACCATCTTCATCATCGTCATCATCCTCGTTGTACTCTTCTTGTACGACTAATGCCTTGGGAGGAGTCTTCTTGGTGAAGTTGCTCTTGTGGGGGAACGACTTGGCCTTATCCTTTCGGATGAGCTTGCCACCATTGTCTTCCCTCTTCTCGTAAGGGCACTCCGCAACAAAGTGGCTCACATTGCCACAATTGAAGCAAGTCCTCACTCGTTGCTTGCCCTTTGCGCCACTTGAATTGTTCTTGTTGAAGTTTGGCCTTGTGTTCTTCTTGCTCCAAAATTGCCTTGAAGCAAGAGCCATGTGTTCATGATAGGCATACTTCGTATCTTCGAGGTTGCCCTCCTCTTCTTCCTCTTCATCCTCTTCCTCCATACTAACCTTGGCCTTTAGAGCAAGGTTGGGCCTCTTTACTCTTTGAGAGCGAAGAACCGCATTGTCAGCGGTCTTGTCGAAGATGCTCATAGCAACAAACTCATCCAACACTTCACTTGAGGACAAGGTGTGGAAGTCCAGCCTTTGACGAATGACGGAGGACATGGCTTTGTGGTAGGGCATCATTGCCTTGAGAAATTTGTGCTTGATCCAATTGTCATCCGTGTCCTTACTTCCATGATCTCGGAGAGAGACCGCGAGTTTGGTTACTCTCCGAAAAAGCTCACAAGGTTCTTCATCTTCTTTCATTGCAAACTCATCGGCTTCATCTTGCACCACTTCATAGTTGGAGCGTTGAATGCTTGCGCTTCCCCGATAGAGGGAAACAACTTGGAGCCAAGCATCTTTGGCCACAGTGTAGGGCCGGAGATGAGGAAGGTCTTTGGGTGGGATTGCTTCTTGGATGATGAAGAGAGCATTCTCATTGAATTGATGATCCACAACTTCTCTAGGAGTGAAGTTACTTCGGTCATGCAGATAAAAACCTTCTTCAATGATTCTCCCAAGGTTAGTGTTCACATGATTTAAATGACGCTTAAAACGATAGACCCAAGAATCAAAATCTACATTATTCTCAATCTTAGGAGCCGGGCCGGCATGATTCAAATGAGTGGAAGGGAGCGGTCCACCATAGACAGGTGGAGGTTCCACATGGGCAAAGATGCCGGTGCCATTTTTACCACTAGAAGAAGGAGCTTTCTCGCTAGTAGCTTCCCCTTTGTCGGAGGTAGCATCCGTCACCTTGTTGGCGGGATCACCCGCTTTCAACGGTGCGGTGGAAAGTTTAAGCCCTTCTAAGTATTTATTAAACATGCTTTCGACCTCGGTAGTCATGGAGGTTTTCAATGTGTCCAACGCCACATTTAATTCCTCACGAGAGACCGCGGTTCCCCCATCTCCCGTAGACGAGACCGGATTCACACCGGAGTGCTCCTCCACACCGTCTACGATGTCAACCATACTCTTCGGATGGTAAAGTCCTTAATAAAGAGATGAGGCTCTGATACCAATTGAAAGGATCGATATAGTTGACTAGAGGGGGGGTGAATAGGCAACTAACAATTTTTAGCTTTTCTTTACCAATTTAAACTTTGCATCAAAGTAGGTTGTCTAGATATGCAACTAAGTAAGCAACCTATATGATGCAATGACAACAAGCACACAAGCAAGCAAGGGATTCAACACAAGTAAGCTTGCGAAAGTAAAGGAATGAGATAACCAAGAGTGGAGCCGGTGAAGACGAGGATGTGTTACTGAAGTTCCTTCCTTTTGAGGGGAAGTACATCTCCGTTGGAGCGGTGTGGAGGCACAATGCTCCCCAAGAAGCCACTAGGGCCACCGTATTCTCCTCACGCCCTCACACAATGCAACATGCCGTGATTCCACTATTGGTGCCCTTGAAGGCGGCGACCGGACCTTTACAAACAAGGTTGGGGCAATCTCCACAACTTAATTGGAGGCTCCCAACGACACCACAAAGCTTCACCACAATGGACTATGGCTCTGCGGTGACCTCAACCGTCTAGGGTGCTCAAACACCCAAGAGTAACAAGATCCGCTAGGGATAAGTGGGGGGAATCAAATTTCTCTTGGTGGAAGTGTAGATCGGGGCCTTCTCAACCAATCCCGAGCAAACCAACAAGTTTGATTGGCTAGGGAGAGAGATCGGGTGAAAATGGAGCTTGGAGCAACAATGGAGCTTTTGGGGGAAGAGGTGAGTCAACTATGGGGAAGAAGACCTCTTTATATAGTGGGGGGAACAATCCAACCGTTACCCCCCACAACAGCCCCGCAGAGGGCGGTACTACCGCATAAGGCAGTGGTACTACCGCTGAGACAAGTGGTACTACCGCTCCCACGGCGGTACTACCGTGGAGATTGGAGGGCAAGGGAGATACGGACATGGGCGGTACTGCCGCGGTGGTAGGGCGGTACTACCGCTTAAGAGCGGTACTGCCGCTGCGAAGTACCGCACAATCCGACACGAAAACGACCCCTCGAGTCGACACAGTAGGGGCCTGGTACCGTAGCGGTACTACTGCTGAGGACCCACCAGCGGTACTACCGCTACGGAGTGGTACTGCCGCTTGTGACCCCTAAGCGGTACTACCGCTGGGACCAGACTCAGCCCAAAGAGAGAGGAAAGAAAACTCCAATGAAGCGGAAAGGCTCAGAAGGTGTAAAGAGGATGTGTACGTGTTGATTCCACCCTAGCCTTACCAAAGCGGACCCCCTCTTGATAGTACGGTGAGTCCTACGAAACTAATCCACCAAAAGAAGCGAAAGAGCTACACCGTCTTGAATGACACTCCGAGGGGAAAGAAATCATCTTGTGCCAAATGATGAATCTCTGAAATGCTCAAAGCACACGATTAGTCCGCAAACATGTTGTCATCAATCACCAAAACTACATCTAGAGAGATATGCCTTAACACAAGAGAGGTCGAGTTCATACCAGCTTCTCTCATTTCAGTCAGTCTATCATATATCGTCATAATTGCCTTTCACTTGCACAACTGAACGATGTGAATAATAATAAGAGTGCACGTGCATTGGACTAAGCTGGAATCTGTGAGCATTCAATAAACAGGAGAAGACAAGGCAATATGGGCTCCTGGTTGAATCAACAATAATGCATATAAGAGCCACTTCAACAATTTGATTATGGTCTTCTCCTATCGACCCCCAAAGAAAAGAAAAGAAATAAAACTATTTACACGGGAAAGCTCCCAACAAGCAAAAGAAGAACGGGAAATATTTTTGGGTTTTCTTTTTAATTATTACTACTACAGCAAGAAAGGTAAACTAACTAAAAGCTACAACTATTTTTTTTGGGTTTTCTTAAGGTTTATTAAACACACAAGAAGAAAGCAAGAAAAAGAAAGTAAACTAGCATGGATATTACAGTGAAAGAGTATGAGCACCGACATCTAACAATGAGTGTGTGAACATGAATGTAATGTCGGTGAGAAATATGTACTCCCTCAAGCTTAGGCTTTTGGCCTAAGTTGGTTTATTTCCACGGATGGCCTGGCGGATATCCAAAGTTATAGTTGGGGTCGTACTGAGATGAAGCCTCGAATTGCCACTGGTTGGCAATTGCCTCCGGGTCCCACTGGTAATTAGACTGTCGTGGAGGTTCAAATTGTGGTTCCGGCTCCGGCTCTGTGGCTGATGTAGGGTTCCGGTAGGCGTGAATGGCTGCCAGCGGAATGAGATACGGACCTGCAGATAAATCAAACAAGGAAGGAGCAGGCAAGGTAATAGTCTCAGGGTGATGTTTATCAAAGAGCAATTTGTATTTAAGTGCCCCTTCCCTATTCTTAACAATAAAGTCATGTGCTACCATACTCTTATAATCTAAATAAACAGTGGGCAGCAATTTTTCTTCTTTTTCATAGTGCCTAATGGGTATGTTAAGATGTGCA
The DNA here is from genome assembly GCF_018294505.1 of Triticum aestivum. Lineage (NCBI taxonomy): Eukaryota > Viridiplantae > Streptophyta > Magnoliopsida > Poales > Poaceae > Triticum > Triticum aestivum. The sequence goes on along the minus strand of NC_057799.1, from coordinate 615,322,549 downwards.
GCTAGGCGTGAAGCATAGATACCTCCAAAGATGGGACCCTTTGTACGGTTCAGACTTAACCGTTTGGCAATAATACCGCCCACACTAACAGTATTATCACAGAATAAACCATGGAACAAAATAATAATATCAGGAACACTAAGGTTTCCACAGTTTCCGCGACCAATTAAGAAACGACTAGCAAATATTGCAAAGTAGCGTAAAACAGGAAAATGTATGCTAGTGATTCTTGCATCGGAAACCTTCCTAGTTTCCCCTACAGTAATAGTGTCAATAAACCCGTCCACATCTTTACGATGTGGTTCCTCTAAACTGCCCTCGAAAGGTATTTTGCAAACCTTGCAAAATTCATCTAGTGACATCTTATTATCCACATCATATAAATGAAACTCTACTGAAGGAGGTGATTCCTTAGGATAATAGTAGAAGTTTTGCACAAAAGTATTGGTGAGTAAGAGATACTGTTCGCGTTGATCGCGGAGGAAGTCGGTGAGGCCTGCATTCTCAGCCAATTCATAAAAATCATCATAAATCCCGGCTGCTCTCAAGAAATCATTGAAAGGCCATTCACACGGCCGAACCTCCGCGGTGCGAGGCAGATTATATTTGGGCCTCTCTGCTTCTTCACTTTGTTTTTCCTTCGAGCTTCGGCTCGATGAGCCCCTCAAAAATCTCTTCATTATTTTCTGAAAAATTCTGAAGTTTTTAGTAACTTCAAATAAAAGTGAACCAAGCTTAACAAAATTGATAGCAACTACTCCTACAAGTGCCTAGTGCCTATATCATGCATTAGAACTACTTGGAACCATATAAATTTGACATGCAAGCTCAAGAACATGGTCACCTAGGCAGCACAAATTTTCAATGAATAAAGCACTAGAACAAAAACTAATTGGAGCAATGGAGGAGTCACATACCAAGGAACAATCCCCTAAAGTAGTTTTGCGAGAGGTGCTTTGAGCAAGGAGATCGAAAATCGCAGCAACATGAGCTAGAACTCGTGCTTGAGCTGGATGGTGATTTTTTTGGAAGGAAGAAGAAGTGTGTGGGTGCAGGAATAAGTGGAGGGGAGCCACCATGGGCCCACGAGGCAGGGGGCGCGCCCTGGACCCTCGTGGCCAGGTGTTTGCTCCCCCTGCTGTGTTCTCAGTGCCAGATATTCTCAAATATTCCAGAAAAAATCATATTCCAATTTCAGGGCATTTGGAGAACTTCTATTTTCGGGGTATTTTTATATTGCACGAATAATTCAGAAAACTGACAGAAAAATACTATTTTGCTTTATTTCAACTAAATAACAGAAAGTAGAGAGAAGGTACAGAAGGTTGTGCTTTCTAACTTCATCCATCTCATGCTCATCAAAAGGAATCCACTAACAAGGTTGATCAAGTCTTGTTAACAAACTCATTTCGACTAACATGGAACCGGAGAAATTTCGAATAACACTATGTTACCTCAACGGGGATATGCACATCCCCAATAATAAGAATACCATATTTCTTCTTGACAGTAGGTAGAGGAAATTCAAAACCTCCAAAAATAATTGATGGAATTTTTCCAATAGAATTTATACTATGAACTTGAGGTTGCTTCCTCGGAAAGTGTACCGTATGCTCATTACCATTAACATGAAAAGTGACATTGCCTTTGTTGCAATCAATAACAGCCTCTGCAGTATTCAAAAAGGTTCTTCCAAGAATAATAGACATACTATCGTCCTCGGGAATATCAAGAATAACAAAGTCTGTTAAAATAGTAACATTTGCAACTACAACAGGCGCATCCTCATAAATACCGACAGGTATAGCAGTTGATTTATCAGCCATTTGCAAAGATATTTCAGTAGGTGTCAACTTATTCAAATCAAGTCTACGATATAAAGAGAGAGGCATAACAGTAACACCGGCTCCAAGATCACATAAAGCAGTTTTAACATAGTTTCTTTTAATGGAGCATGGTATAGTTGGTACTCCTGGATCTCCTAGTTTCTTAGGTATTCCACCCTTAAAAGTGTAATTAGCAAGCATGGTGGAAATTTCAGCTTCCGGTATCTTTCTTTTATTAGTGACAATTTCTTTCATATACTTAGCATAAGGATTCATTTTGAGCATATCAGTTAATCGCATACGCAAGAAGATAGGTCTAATCATTTCAACAAAGCGCTCAAAATCCTCATCATCCTTTTTCTTGAATGGTTTGGGAGGGAAAGGCATGGGTTTCTGAACCCATGGTTCTCTTTCTTTACCGTGTTTCCTAGCAACAAAGTCTCTTTTATCATAACGTTGATTCTTTGATTGTGGGTTATCAAGATCAACAGCAGGTTCAATCTCTACATCATTATCATTGCTAGGTTGAGCATCATCATGAACATCTTCATTAATATTTTCACTAGTTTCATGTTCATTACCGGATTGTGTTTCAGCATCAGAAATAGAAATATCATTTGGATTCTCAGGTGGTTCAGCAATAGGTTCACTAGAAGCATGGAAAGTCCTATCATTTTTCTTTTTCTTACTTTTAGAAGGACTAGGTGCATCTATATTATTTCTCTGAGAATCTTGCTCAATTCTCTTAGGATGGCCTTCAGGATACAAAGGTTCCTGAGTCATTTTACCAGTTCTAGTAGCCACTCTAACAACATAATCATTATTCTTACTATTCAATTCATTGAGCAAATCATTCTGAGCTTTAAGTACTTGTTCTACTTGAGTGGTAACCATAGAAGCATGTTTACTAATGAGTTTAAGTTCACCCTTAACTCTAGACATATAATCACCCAAGTGTTCAGCGTATCAGAATTATATTTCAATTGTCTACCAATATAAGCATTGAAGTTTTCTTGTTTAACAATAAAGTTGTCAAACTCATCTAAGCATTGTCTAGCAGACTTATAACGAGGAATATCACCTTCATCAAATCTATAGAGAGAATTTACCTTTACTACATGTGTCGGGTTATCAAGACTGTGTACTTCTTCAATAGGTAATGGATTAAGACCATGTATTTCTTCAACAGGTGGTAAATTAAGACCATGTATTTCTTCAATAGGAGGTAAATTCTTAACATCTTCAGCTTTAATACCTTTTTCTTTCATAGATTTCTTTGCCTCTTGCATATCTTCAGGACTGAGAAATAGAACACCCCTCTTCTTCAGAGTTGGTTTAGGAATAGGCTCAGGAATTGGCTCAGGAAGTGTCCAATTATTTTCATTTGTTAACATATTATTCAATAAAATTTCAGCTTCATCCAGTGTTCTTTCCCTGAAAACAGAACCAACACAACTATCCAGGTAATCTCTGGAAGCATCGGTTAGTCCATTATAAAAGATATAAAGTATTTCATTTTTCTTAAGAGGATGATCAGGCAAAGCATTAAGTAATTGGAGAAGCCTCCCCCAAGCTTGTGGGAGACTCTCTTCTTCAATTTGCACAAAATTATATATATGCCTTAAAGCAACTTGTTTCTTATGAGCAGGGAAATATTTAGCAGAGAAGTAATAAATCATTCCTGGGGACTACGCACACAACCAGGATCAAGAGAATTAAACCATGTCTTAGCATCACCCTTTAATGAGAACGGAAATATTTTAAGGATATAAAAGTAATGAGCTCTCTCATCATTAGTGAATAGGGTGGCTATATCATTTAATTTAGTAAGATGTGCCACAACAGTTTCAGATTCATAGCCATAAAAATGATCAGATTCAACCAAAGTAATTATATCAGGATCAACAGAGAATTCATAATCCTTATCAGTAACAAAGATAGGTGAAGTAGCAAAAGCAGGGTCAGGTTTCATTCTAGCATTAAGATATTGCTGCTTCCATTTAGCTAATAACTTCTTAAGATCACTTCTATTATTGCAAGCAAGAATGGCTCTAGCAGATTCTTCATCTAGAGCATAACCCTCAGGCACAACAGGCAATTCATATTTATTAGGGGGAGAGTCTTCATCATCACTATCTTCAATATTATCAGTTTCAATAATTTCATTCTCTCTAGCCCTAGCAAGTTGTTCATCAAGAAATTCACCAAGTGGCATAGTAGTATCAAGCATAGAAGTAGTTTCATCATAAGTATCACGCATAGCAGAAGTGGCATCATCAATAACATGCGACATATCAGAATTAATAGCAGAAGCAGGGTTAGGTGTCGCAAGCTTACTCAAAACAGATGGTGAATCAAGTGCAGAGCTAGATGGCAGTTCCTTACCTCCCCTCGTAGTTGAGGGATAAATTTTTGTTTTCGCGTCTTCCAAGTTCTTCATAGTGACCAGCAGATATAAATCCCAAGTGACTCAAAGAATAGAGCTATGCTCCCCGGCAACGGCGCCAAAAAATAGTCTTGATAACCCACAAGTATAGGGGATCGCAACAGTTTTCGAGGGTAGAGTATTCAACCCAAATTTATTGATTCGACACAAAGGGAGCCAAAGAATATTCTCAAGTATTAGCAGTTGAGTTGTCAATTCAACCACACCTGGATAACTTAGTATCTGCAGCAAAGTATTTAGTAGCCAAGTAATATGATAGTAACGGTAACGGTAACAAAAGTAATATTTTTGGGTTTTGTAGTGATTGTAACAGTAGCAACAGAAAAGTAAATAAGCGAAGAACAATATGTGAAAAGCTCGTAGGCATTGGATCGGTGATGGAGAATTATGCCGGATGTGGTTCATCATGTAACAGTCATAACATAGAGTGACACAGAACTAGCTCCAATTCATCAATGTAATGTAGGCATCCATTCCGAATATAGTCATACGTGCTTATGGAAAAGAACTTGCATGACATCTTTTGTCCTACGCTCCCATGGCAGCGGGGTCCTAACGGAAACTAAGGGATATTAAGGCCTCCTTTTAATGGAGTACCGGACCAAAGCATTAACACATAGTGAATACATGAACTCCTCAAACTAAGGTCATCACCGGGAGTGGTCCCGATTATTGTCACTTCGGGTTTGCCGGATCATAACACATAGTAGGTGACTATAGACTTGCAAGATAGGATCAAGAACTCACATATATTCATGAAAACATAATAGGTTCAGATCTGAAATCATGGCACTCGGGCCCTAGTGACAAGCATTAAGCATAGCAAAGTCATAGCAACATCAATCTCAGAACATAGTGGATACTAGGGACCAAACCCTAACAAAACTAACTCGATTACATGATAAATCTCATCCAACCCATCACCGTCCAGCAAGCCTACGATGGAATTACTCACGCACGGCGGTGAGCATCATGAAATTGGTGATGGAGGATGGTTGATGATGACGACGGCGACGGATTCCCCTCTCCGGAGCCCCGAACGGACTCCAGATCAGCCCTCCCAAGAGGTTTTAGGGCTTGGCGGCGGCTCCGTATCGTAAAACGTGATGAATCCTTCTCTCTGATTCCCCCCCCCCCGAAAGTGAATATATGGAGTTGGAGTTGAGGTCGGTGGAGCAACAGGGGGCCCACGAGGCAGGGGGCGCGCCCCCACCCTCGTGGACAGGTGGAGGCCCCCCTGACGTGGATTCTTCTTGCAGTATTTTTATTATTTTCCAAAAATAAGTTTCGTGGAGTTTCAGGTCATTCCGAGAACTTTTGTTTCTGCACATAAATAACACCATGGCAATTCTGCTGAAAACAGCGTCAGTCCGGGTTAGTTCCATTCAAATCATGCAAGTTAGAGTCCAAAACAAGGGCAAAAGTGTTTGGAAAAGTAGATACGACGGAGACGTATCAGTTACCACCTATTATATTATGGTTATGGGATGTGTTTCTGTGCTACTTGGAGAAAAACACAAACTGTTTATACCAAGTGCCTTACTACTAATTAGATTATATTTCGTTATTGAATGTGTTCCTACGCTGTCCTGAATAAATAGAAATGTGATCCACATCATTCTCATTTGAATGTCCTCTTCGGGATATAAACTTGAAAATATTTTTTTCCATAGCGACACACATGCAATGACGGTGCCATCGGCCGACCCTGCTTGCCTCGACTCGCGTAGCTAGGCCTCTGCAAGGACACTTGCCTCAAACCACCGCGCACTCATGTTCTCCCATAGGCCGAATCGGTGGGTAGTAGGAGGCCATGGGTCGCATTGGGTTTGACCGATTCCTTGAGGACCTTCTCGAGATTGCAATGCCCTATGGTCGTGTGGACAGTCGGGTTTCATTGTGGGGCTAAGATGGATCTCTGGTAGGGAAAAGAGTATCAACCATGACAAGGTTGTATCCCCGTTGCAACGCACGGGCCATTTTCCTAGTTATAGTTAATGAAGGTATTGTCTTGGGGCATAAAATTTCTGAAAGAGGTATTGAAGTTGATAAAGCTAAAGTAGACGCGATTGAAAAGATGTCGTGTCCTAAAGATATCAAAGGTATAAGAAGTTTACTTGGTCATGCTGGTTTCTATAGGAGGTTTATTAAAGACTTCTCTAAAATTTCTAGGCCTCTCACTAATCTCTTGCAAAAAGATGTTCCTTTTGTTTTTGATGATGATTGCGTAGAAGCATTTGAAATACTTAAGAAAGCCTTGATTTCTGCACCTATTGTTCAACCACCTGATTGGAATTTACCCTTTGAAATTATGTGTGATGCTAGTGATTATGATGTTGGTGCTGTTCTAGGACAAAGAGTTGATAAGAAATTAAATGTTATCCATTATGCTAGTAAAACTCTAGACAGTGCCTAAAGAAATTATGCTACTACTGAAAAAGAATTTTTAGCAGTCGTTTTCGCTTGTGATAAGTTCATATCTTATATTGTTGATTCCAAAGTAATTGTCCACACTGATCATGCTGCTATCAAATATCTTATGGAAAAGAAAGATGCTAAACCTAGACTTATTAGATGGGTTCTCTTGCTACAAGAATTTGATTTGCATATTATTGATAAAAAGGGAGCTGAGAACCCCGTTGTAGACAACTTGTCTAGGTTAGAGAATGTTCTTGGTGACCCACTGCCTATTGATGATAGCTTTCCCGATGAGCAATTAGTTATCATAAATGCTTCTCGTAATACTCCATGGTATGCTGATTATGCTAATTACATTGTTGCTAAGTTTATACCACCTAGTTTCACATACCAGCAAAAGAAAATGATTTTTATGATTTAAGACATTACTTTTGGGATGACCCACACCTTTATAAAGAAGGAGTAGATGGTGTTATTAGACGTTGTGTACCTGAGCATGAATAGGAACAGATCCTACGCAAGTGCCACTCCGAGGCTTATAGAGGACACCATGCTGGAGATAGAACTGCACACAAGGTATTGCAATCCGGTTTTTGTTGGCCTACTCTCTTCAAGGATGCTCGTAAGTTTGTCTTGTCTTGTGATGAATGTCGAATAATTGGCAATATTAGTAGACGCCAAGAAATGCCTATGAATTATTCACTTGTTACTGAACCATTTGATGTTTGGGGCATTAATTATATGGGACCTTTTCCTTCCTCTAATGGGTATACACATATTTTAGTTGCTATTGATTACGTTACTAAGTGGGTAGAAGCTATTCCAACTAGTAGTGCTGATCATAACACTTCTATTAAGATGCTTAAAGAAGTTATTTTTCCGAGGTTTGCAGTCCCTAGATATTTAATGACTGATGGTGGTTCACACTTTATTCATGGTGCTTTCCGTAAATTGCTTGCTAAATATAATGTTAACCGTACAATTGCATCCCCATATCATCTCAGTCTAGTGGTCAAGTAGAATTGAGCAATAGAGAGATTAAATTGATTTTGCAAAAGACTGTTAATAGATCTAGAAAGAATTGGTCTAAGAAACTTGATGATGCATTATGGGCTTATAGAACTGCTTATAAAAATCCTATGGGTATGTCTCCATATAAAATGGTTTATGGAAAAGCTTGTCACTTACCTCTTGAACTAGAACATAAAGCTTAGTGGGCAATCAAAGAGCTCAACTATGATTTCAAACTTGCCGATGAGAAGAGATTATTTGACATAAGCTCGCTTGATGAATGGAGAACCCAAGCCTATGATAATGCCAAGTTGTTTAAAGAAAAGGTTAAAAATTGGCATGACAAAAGGATACAAAAGCGTGAGTTTAATGTAGGTGATCATGTTTTGCTATACAACTCTCGTTTAAGATTTTTTGCAGGAAAGCTTCTCTCTAAATGGGAAGGTTCTTACATTATCGAGGAGGTCTATCATTCCGATGCCATCAAAATCAACAACGTCGAAGGCACAAATCCGAAGGTGGTAAACGGTCAAAGAATCAAACATTATATCTCAGGTACTCCCATAAATGTTGAAACAAATATTATTAATACCATAACACCGGAGGATTACATAAGGGACACCTTCTAGAAAGTTTCAGACTCCAAAAAGGAATAGGTATGTGGTATAGTAAGTAAAGCGACTCCAAAACTGTTCTAATAGCAATTTCTCTCCGTTTTGGAATATTTAAAAAATTAGGAAAATTAAAAGTAGTCCAAAAGAGACACGAGGAAGCCACAAGGGTGGAGGGTGCGCCCCCTGCCTTGTGGCCACCTCGTGTGCCCTTCGGACTCCGTTTACTTGCACAATACTTCTTTTGGTCGGTAACAATTCATTATATAATCTCCTAAAGGTTTTGACCACCGTACCACAACAAAATCCTCTGTTTTCGTTTTGAGTTGTTTCTGTAGCAGATTTGGAGCAAGATGTCTTCGCAAGAGTCGGTCGGAGAGAGTCGTGTCTCTCATCCGACACCCGGGCTAAGAGCAAACAGCGAAGCTGACCACTTCGGGCAATCAACGGAGGAAGAGATGGGGGCTGACTTGAAAAGAGTGGATGCCATGGAGGAGGATCAAGAAGTTACCTCTCCTCTTCAAACTGGATTCATACTAGAGGAACTTCGCAGCTCAGAAATTCCAAATTCGGCCATTCCTCCCAATGCTAGATTTCTCTCTTATGAAAATATGAAAAAGAGTGTTGCTTTTTCCCTCACAGCTATGAAACATCCATGGGTGATTGGAGCTCTAGCCGTCACGGGTAAACTTCGCAAGGAAATAATGGATCTTAAGCAGCAAAATAATAAGCTCGAGGAGGAGAATCGCATCTTAAGGGGCATCATCGCCAAGAATATCACATCACCACCGCCGAAGAAAGAGATCTAAATACATGGGTATGGGCACTCCCCTTGACAACTGCCAAGCTTGGGGGAGATGCCCCGGTATCGTATCACACCACACCTTTACTTTTATCGTTTTTCTTAGTTTGATCCTTTTGGTTATATCTTGATCTAGTAGAATAAAAAAATTAGTATGATCTAGCTTTGAGTTTTGTTTTGAGATCTATCTATGTAATCGAGTCCGCGAGTTATATATAATAAAGAGTAGTTTTGAGTTGAGGGCTTTGCTTTCTTTCTATGATATTGAGGGAATAAAATAAGAAAGAAAGAAAGAAAAGAAAGAAATAAAAAAGATCACATAATGATCTTATGAAGAGTGATGACTTCGCATATCAAGAGTATGATGAATAAAATTTCTTGAGAGTTGACAAACATAGTTTTGGTCATTGTTGCAATTAATAGGAAGTAATAAAGAAAGAGAAGCTTCACATATCAATATACTATCTTGGACTTCTTTTGTAATTGTGAGCACTCATTAAAATATGACATGCTAAAAAGTTGATGTTGGACAAGGAAGACAACATAATGGGTTATGTTTTCTTATATCCGAATAGAAGTTATATTGTCATGGATCCTCCAACATGTTGAGCTTGCTTTTCCCTCTTATGCTAGCCAAATTCTTTGCACCAAGTAGAGATACTACTTGTGCATCCAAATATCCCTTAAACCCAGTTTTTTCCATGAGAGTCCACCATACCTACCTATGGATTGAGTAAGATCCTTCAAGTAAGTTGTCATCAGTGCAAGCAATAAAAATTGCTCTCTAAATATGTATGATCTATTAGTGTGAAGAAAATAAGCTTTATACAAACTTGTGATATGGAAGAAATAAAAGCGACAGACTGCACAATAAAGTTCTTTATCACAAGCGGCAATATAAAGTGACATTCTTTTGCATTAAGATTGGGAGGCGAAACTATAAGCCCCTATCTTTCTCTGTGTCCGACTGAAGCTTTGAACCCATAAGTATCGCGTGAGTGTTAGCAATTGTGAAAGACTAAATGATAGTTGAGTATGTGGACTTGCTGAAAAGCTCTTAAATTGAATCTTTCCGATGTTATGTAAATTGCAATTGCTTCAATGACTGAGATCATAGTTTGTTAGTTTTCAATGAAGTTTTCGATTCATACTTTACCTTGTGAACGAATTTTTAATTTAGCATAAGAAATTATATGAAATTATATGTTGCTGTTCTAAAGATGATCATGATGCCCTCATGTCCGTATTTTATTTTATCGACACCTCTATCTCTAAACATGTGGACATATTTTTTGATTTCGTCTTTCGCTTGAGGACAAGCGAGGTCTAAGCTTGGGGGAGTTGATACGTCCATTTTGTGTCATGCTTTTATATGATATTTATTGCATTATGTGCTGTTGTTACACATTATAGCACAATACTTATGCCTTTTCTCTCTTATTTTACAAGGTTTACATGAAGAGGGAGAATGCCGGCAGCTGGAATTCTGGACTAGAAAGGGAGCAAATATTAGAGACCTATTCTGCACAACTCCAAAAGTCCTGAAAATTTACGGAGAGTCATTTTGGAATTAATAAAAATATTGGGCGAATAAAGCACCAGAGGGGCGCCACCAGCCATCCACAAGGGTGGGGGGGCTCGCCCTACCCCCTGGGCGTGCCCCCTACCTTGTGGGCCCCCTGCCAGGTGTCCGTTGCCCATCTTCTGCTATATGGTGTGTTTTGACCTGGAAAAAATCAGAAGGAAGCTTTCGGGACGAAGCAACGCCGTCTCGAGGCGGAACCTGGGCAGAACCAATCTAGGGCTCTGGCGGAGTTGTTCTGCCAGGGAAACTTCCCTCTGGGAGGGGGAAATCGAAGCCATCGCCATCACCAACGATCCTCTCACCGGGAGGGGGTCAATCTCCATCAACATCTTCACCAGCACCATCTCCTCTCAAATCCTAGTTCATCTCTTGTATCCGATCTTTGTCTCAAAACCTCAGATTTATTAGTACCCGTGGGTTGCTAGTAGTGTTGATTACTTCTTGTAGTTGATGCTAGTTGGTCTATTCGGTGGAAGATCATATGTTCAGATCCTTAATGATAATTAATACTCCTCTGATCATGAACATGAATATGCTTTGTGAGTAGTTATGTTTGTTCCTGAGGACATGGGAGAAGTCTTGTTATAAGTAATCATGTGAATTTGGTATTCGTTCGATATTTTGATGAGATGTATGATGTCTTTCCTCTAGTGGTGTTATGTGAACATCGACTACATGACACTTCACCATGATTTGGGCCTAGGGGAAGGCATTAGGAAGTAATAAGTAGATGATGGGTTGCTAGAGTGACAGAAGCTTAAACCCTAGTTTATGCGTTGCTTCGTAAGGGACTAATTTGGATCCATATGTTTCATGCTATGGTTAGATTTATCTTAATTCTTCTTTCGTAGTTGGAGATGCTTGCGAGAGGGGTTAATCATAAATGGGAGGCTTGTCCAAGGAAGGACAACACCCAAGCACTGGTCCACCCACATATCAAATTATCAAAGTAACGAACGCGAATCATATGAGCATGATGAAAACTAGCTTGACAGTAATTCCCATGTGTCCTCGGGAGCGTTTTGATTTATATAAGAGTTCGTCAAGGCTTGTCCTTTGCTACAAAAAGGATTAGGCCACCTTGCTACACCTTATTACTTTTGTTACTTGCTACTTGTTACGAATTATCTTATCACAAAACTATCTATTACCGATAATTTCAGTGCTTGCAGAGAATACCTTGCTGAAAACCGCTTGTCACTTCCTTCTGCTCCTCGTTGGGTTCGACACTCCTACTTATCGAAAGGACTATGATATATCCCTATACTTGTGGGTCATCACGACAATATAAACAAAAGAGTTTGTAAAAGTTTTAATTTGTCACTTTCAGTTTGTCAACTGAATTGCTTGAGGACAAGCAATGAATTACGATAGAGGGGAGTTGATACGTCTCCAACGTATCTACTTTTCCAAATACTCATGATTTGAATGAACTGATTCGAACTAACGTTGTTTTCAGCACAACTACCTTGGTGTTGTTTTTGTGCAGAAATGAAAAGTTCTCGGAATTGGATGAAATTTTACAGGGAATTATTCTGGAATATAAAAAAATATTAGCACAAAGATCTACCGGAGGGGGTTGAGGGAGTCCTGGATTAGGGGGTCCTCGGACAGCCGGACTATATCCTTTGGCCGGACTGTTGGACTATGAAGATACAAGACTCAAGACTTCGACCCGTGTCCGGATGGGACTCTCCTTGGCGTGGAATGCAAGCTTGGCAATACGGATATGTAGATCTCCTCCCTTGTAACCGACTCTGTGTAACCCTAGCCCCCTCCGGTGTCTATATAAACCGGAGGGTTTTAGTCCGTAGGACAACAATAATCATACCATAGGCTAGCTTCTAGGGTTTAGCCTCTACGATCTCGTGGTAGATCAACTCTTGTAATACTCATATCATCAAGATCAATCAAGCAGGAAGTAGGGTATTACCTCCATCGAGAGAGCCCGAACCTGGGTAAACATCGTGTCCCCCGCCTCCTGTTACCATCCGCCTTAGACGCACAGTTCGGGACCCCCTACCCAAGATCCACCGGTTTTGACACTGACATTGGTGCTTTCACTGAGAGTTCCACTGTACCGTCACCGTAAGGCTTGATGGCTCCTTCGATCATCGGCAACGATGTGATCCAGGGTGAGGTTTTCCTCCCCAGACAGATCTTCGTATTCGGCGGCTTCTTACTGCGGGCCAATTCGCTTGGCCATCTAGAGCAGATCGAAAGCTACGCCCTGGCCATCAGGTAAGATTTGGAAACTTGAACTATACTGCCGACATCCGCGGAGATTTGATCTTCGACGGTGAAAGATCGTGGATGTCGCCTAGAGGGGGGTGAATAAGCGCTTTAAAATAATTACGGTTGGCTTGAACAAATGCGGAATAAACCTAGCGGTTAATTTGACAAGCACAAAACCTACAACAACTAGGCTCACCTATGTGCACCAACAACTTATGCTAAGCAAGATAAACAACTAAGTGATAGCAAGATATATGACAAGAAACAATATGGCTATCACAAAGTAAAGTGCATAAGTAAAGGATTCGGGTAAGAGATAACCGAGACACGCGGAGACGACGATGTATCCCGAAGTTCACACCCTTGCGGATGCTAATCTCCGTTTGGAGCGGTGTGGAGGCACAATGCTCCCCAAGAAGCCACTAGGGCCACCGTAATCTCCTCACGCCCTCGCACAATGCAAGATGCCGTGATTCCACTAAGGGACCCTTGAGGGCGGTCACCGAACCCATACAAATGGCAACCCTTGGGGGCGGTCACCGAACCCGTACACTTTGGCAACCCTTGGGGGCGGTCACCGGAACCCGTCAAATTGCTCGGGGCGATCTCCACAACCTAATTGGAGACCCCGACGCTTGCCCGGAGCTTTACACCACAATGATTGAGCTCCGAACACCACCAACCGTCTAGGGCGCCCAAGCACCCAAGAGGAACAAGCTCAAGGGCACCAAGCACCCAAGAGTAATAAGCTTCTCAACTTGTAACTTCCACGTATCACCTGGAGAACTCAAACCGATGCACCAAATGCAATGGCAAGGGCACACGGAGTGCCCAAGTCCTTCTCTCTCAAATCCCACCGAAGCAACTAATGCTAGGGAGGAAAATGAGAGGAAGAACAAGAAGGAGAACACCAAGAACTCCAAGATCTAGATCCAATGGGTTCCCCTCACATAGAGGAGAAAGTGATTGGTGGAAATGTGGATCTAGATCTCCTCTCTCTTTTCCCTCAAAAACAAGCAAGAATCCATGGAGGGATTGAGAGTTAGCAAGCTCGAAGAAGGTCAACAATGGGGGAAGAACACGAGATCTAGAGATAAAGTAGAATGGGGAAGAAGACCCCCTTATATAGTGGGGGGAACAATCCAACCGTTACCCCCACTTCAGCCCCGCAGAGAGCGGTACTACCGCTTGGCCAGCGGTACTACCGCTTGCCCCTATAAGCGGTACTACCGCTCCCCCTTGCGGTACTGCCGCTGGGCCCAGAGCGGTACTACCGCGGTGGCAGGGCGGTACTACCGCATACGAGCGGTACAACGGCCCCCACTGCCGTGGCCAGTACCGTAAAACCCGACACGAAAAAGACCCCTCGAATCGAGGCGGTACTAGCACGAGACCGCAGCGGTACTACGGCTGGGGGCTACCAGCGGTACTACCGCTCAGGAGCGGTACTACCGCTCTAGAGCGATACTACCGCTTGTAGCACCCAAGCGGTACTACCGCTCCGGGCCACGGTATTACCGCTAGGAAACCAAAACTGCCATAACTTCTGCATATGAGCTCCGAATTGAGCAAACTCAAGCTTGTTGGATAGAGGAAGACGAGTAGCATCAAAACAGCGACAGTACCGGAGGAGTGAAACCTCCAACCGAGAAGAACCGGCATAACCTCCAACATCAAAAACATCATAGAAGATGCGAGTGAACTCCATTTTCGATGAACTCGAGCTTGTCATCAAGATGACCATAAGCTCCAAAACTCACAAAGAGAAGAACCAAACAAGAACCAATAAAGATGATGCAAGGATGCAATGGTTTGAGCTCTCTATGAACGATACGATCAAGCTACTCATCGAGAGCCCCCCTTGATAGTACGGCAATCGATCCTATAACCCGGTCTCCCACCTACCATCATGAGACCGGTAAAATAGAAAACCTATCAAGAGCAAACCTTTGCCTTGCACATGGTCCACTTGAGCTAGATGATGACGATCTTGACTCCCTCAAGTTGGACCACCTTTCTTGGTTGCGTTGGCTCGATGAAGACTAGTTGATTGCTCCCCCATGCTCCACTATGGGTGAGCCACTCTTCCGCACATCTTCACAAGTCCATTGTCACCACAATGGACGGCAAGCTTCAAGCATTTGATCTCTTCATGATGCTTCACTTGAACTTGCACACCGCAACATCTTCACAAGTCCATTGTCACCACAATGGACGGCAAGCTTCAAGCATTTGATCTCTTCATGATGCTTCACTTGAACTTGCACACCGCAACCTAACCCCACAAAGAACTCTCACGAAGATCATGGGTTAGTACACAAAGCGTAATTGACAATGCTCACCACACCATGGGATCGCTTGATCCCTCTCGGTACATCTTCTACGCTTTGTGAGTTGATCAAGTTGATTCACTCTTGACTTAGTCTTGATCAACCATGAATATTTTCAACTCTCTTCATTTGGATGATGTCTTGAAGATATACATGAATGATCACACAATCTTCTTCTCCAAGACATGCTTGCAATAAGCTCAACTCTCACATGACCAATCTTTGGATAATTCCTTAATAACACCTTGGTCACCACATAAACTCCTTGAAACCAACACATGAACTTCAAGAAATGCCTATGGACAAATCCTTCAAATATAACTCAAGGCAACCATTAGTCCATAGAGATTGTCATCAATTACCAAAACCAAACATGGGGGCACCGCATGTTCTTTCAGACGGATTCGAGCCCATGTCAGGTGCGCCGCACAATCACGACGAGCATGATTTACCTCTGCCGTCGGACAGTGTTCGGGAGATCACACCTGCAACTACTCTGGCCCTCAATCCGGAACAAATTGCGCCATCTGAGGACGGGTGGATGGACCTCGCCACGGAGGCCGCACACTCAGCGGCGATAGAGCCGAATACTGACTTCACCTCCTCTGAGACCCGTGTTGCCGAACCGTTGGATTCGTCCCCGGCCATGGACTCCGAGCCGCCTGCGTTCGTGCCTATCGAATCCGATTGGGCACCGATCATGGAGTTTACCTCCGCGGATATCTTTCAGCACTCGCCCCTTGGCGACGTGCTAAACTCGTTGAGGTCTCTCTCCCTGTCAGGAGACCCTTGGCCGAACTATGTCCGGCTAGAATGGGATGCGGACGACGAAGAAATTCGCTCCCCACCCACCACCCACTTAATAGCCACTGTCGAAGATTTAACCGACATGCTCGATTTCGACTCCGAAGACATCGACGGTATGGACGATGATGCAGGAGAGGAACAGGAACCACCGCCCACAGGGCGCTGGATAGCCAATTCATCACACGATATATATATATATATATATATATATATATATATATATATATGGTGGATACACCCAGAGAAAACAATGACGAGGAACGGAAGGATGCAGCAAAGGATAGCTCCCTCGAGAAGCAACCAAAGCGACGGCGTAGGCGCCGCTCCAAATCCCGCCTCGGCAAAAACAGCGATAACAGTGCAAGAGAAAATAACACCCCAGTCGACTCCAGAGGAAACGACGACCACATTGACCCAGCGATAGAGCAGGATGAACCAGAGAACGGCGAACATAGTACGGATCCGCTGTCCGAACACGGCGACGCCGAGGATAAAGCTCATCAACCTCCCTCCGGAGAGGAAAACAGTCTGGATGAGGATGCACACATCATCTCGGAAAGGCACTTGGAACAAGAGAACCTCCGCAGAAGGCTTATTACCACCGTGAGGAGTCTAAAGAAGCAGAAGCAAAGGCTTAAGGCCGCGCAGAATACGCTCAACAGTAGATGGAACAAAGTGCTCGACACTGAGGAAAAGTATGGTGGCAGTCGCCACACAAAGAGCTATCCAAAGCGCAAGCTGCTGCCCGAATTCGATGATGAGGCCTTAGAGCCCACACAACCGAAAAATAAAATGGCCGACCGGTCGGATCGACCACCTCGTGGCCGCGATAGGGCGGCTAACGAGGCCGCACATAAGTCAGCACACGATCCACGCGAGGACTCGCATCAAAAGGCCGGCGTGACCAGATCCATCTACGGATCTAGGAAGCGCGCTCCAGCGCATAATCAAACCGAATACTACAACCGTCAGAACGCCATGACACATCCAAATACAGGGGTGCCGCGCACCCCCTATGTTTCACCGATGAGGTGCTGGATCACGAATTTCCAGAGGGATTCAAACCCGTGAACATAGAGGCGTACGACGGAACAATAGACCTGGGGTCTGGATTGAGGACTTCATCCTCCATATTCATATGGCTCGCGGAGACGATCTCCACGCCATCAAATACTTGCCCCTCAAGCTGAAAGGACCAGCTCGGCACTGGCTGAAGAGCCTCCCCGAAAATTCAATTGGAAGTTGGGAGGAGCTTGAGGATGCTTTTAGGGCCAACTTTCAAGGGACCTATGTCCGACCTCCGGATGCAGACGATTTAAGTCACATAATTCAACAGCCCGGAGAGTCAGCCCGAAAGCTTTGGAACAGATTCCTCACTAAGAAGAACCAAATCGTCGACTGCCCGGACGCCGAAGCCTTAGCAGCTTTCAAACACAGCGTCCGAGACGAATGGCTCGCCAGACACCTCGGCCAAGAAAAACCAAGGACAATGGCAGCCCTAACAAGCCTTATGACCCGCTTTTGCGCGGGCGAAGATAGCTGGCTAGCCCGTAGTAGCACCAGCGACCCAGGCACATCTGAAGTCAGGGATGGTAATGGAAAACCACGACGTAGTAAAAGCAAGCGTCGGAATAACGAAGACAGCCCAGACAACACGGCAGTAAACGCCAGATTTAGGGGCTCTCGACCCGGTCAACGGAAAAAGCCTTTCAAAGGCAACAGAGATGGACCGTCCAGCCTAAACAAGATTCTAGACAAATTATGTCAGATTCATGGAACCTCTGATAAACCTGCAAACCATACCCACAGAGAATGCTGGGTCTTCAAGCAGGCCAGCAAGTTAAACGCCGAACACAAGGGGAGGGATACACCAAGTGAAGACGAGGATGAGCCTCGCCAGCAAAGCACTGGGGGACAGAAAAAATTCCCACCAGAGGTCAAAACAGTGAACATGATTCATCTGACAAAGAGGAGAAGCAAACATGCACTCCGCGACATACGTGCCGTAGAGCCCGTCAGCCCTAAATTCAACCCTTGGTCGGCCTGCCCCATCACATTTGATCGCAGGGATCACCGGACAAGTATCTGGCAGGGAGGATTGGCTGCCTTGGTGCTAGACCCAATTATCGACGTATACCATCTCACCCAAGTCCTTATGGACGGCGGCAATAGTCTTAATCTGATATACCAGGACACAGTCCGCAAAATGGGGATAGACCCGACAAGAATCAGCCACAGTAATACTACCTTTAAAGGAGTAATACCAGGCACAGAGGCCCACTGTACGGGCTCTCTAGTACTAGAGGTTGTATTCGGTTCTCCCGACAACTTCCGAAGTGAAAAGTTAACCTTCGACATCGCTCCATTCCGAAGCGGCTATCAAGCACTACTCGGAAGAACAGCTTTCGCTCGTTTTAACGCAGTACCGCATTACGCTTCCCTTAAGCTTAAGATGCGCGGTCCACGTTGCATCATCACAATTAGCGGAAATATTGAGCATTCCTTGCGCGTGGAAGAACGTGTGGCAGCATTAGCAGCCGAACACTAAACGGCCCCTCCAATCAGAATAAACGATCGGTCGTCAAGACCGTGGACACGGCTAGACGAGTCCGATGCATCACTAGCTGTAACAGCTTAGGTAAACCTGAGATTGGTTTGACGGATATACCCCCATAGGCGGTACCAGGGGCTTCCCGCATGTAAAAGGACTACAGTTCGGCTCGACCTTACTTATCTTGATTTTTAATGGTTTATTGAGAATAACCAATTTTTCGCACGACAACTTTCACCTAAGTTCTTCTCTTTTACAGATGGTAATCGTGCTACACCCTTCCAGGATACGGCACAACGGAGACACAGGCGCAGACGTGCAGCAGGGCCCCGCTCAAAGGTTTCTTTTTAGATTAAAACCCTGCGTAAACCTTTTTTACTGCCTCTTGTTGCTTCACATCCTCCGGATACTCAGCATAACCGAGAGCGATGCTGACGTTATTGGCATTTCGCCACGTCAGAATGATGCACGTACCTGGACACTCAGGGATCATTATCAAGGGCGTTGTTCAGCCCGGTATATGTTGTAAAGACCGAATACCCTAGGGAGTGTTCGGCGTCGCGAGTTTGGCCTTATATGCATCAGCTCCGAATCATGTCTTTGGTCAAATGTTGGGTTTGCCCGGCTCCCGCGTTTTGCTACATTACGTTCTGCTCTATCGGCTAAGGTGGCACCAGGAGAACTACTGCGATTGTGCCCTGGTTCATCCGGACGAGCACCTCAGTAGTGAAAGCCGAAAACTGACTATCATGATAAAACGCGAGACTGGTCAACCACTCGATGACTTAGCGGAATCTTCGGGATTCCTCCGCATTAACGAAGGGCCGTTTCCCGGTCATGTATGTACGTGCCCCGTATTCGGATGAGCGTGGAGGTACCAGGGGCTATATAGTAGTCCCACTGTCAAACTCCTATGGTTAAGTGAAAGTGTTAAAGCAATATAGTCCGATTGCCTCGTTCGCCGCGCTACCACCTCCTTCATGGACCAAGACGTTGGATCAAGTGTGAAGACGCGCTTTTGCGAACACCCCCCCCCCCCATTATGTGCGTGGGGGCTGAAGCCGACGACTGCAAACTTTCAGTATATATATATAAACGACCGCACAGGAGGCATAATCATACTTTCAGGAAAAAGTATAAACACCGTCTTTATAATTCAAATAACATTGTTCTTACAATTGGGATACATGTCTCTAGAACATGATACGCTTCGAGCACTGAGCCTCTATTAAACGAGCGCCTTCTAAGTCTTCTTCAAAATAGTGCTCAGCCAATACCCGGCCTACCGTCGAACTCTGGGATGCAATAGCGGTGGCCTCCATCTCTGCCCAGTATGTCTTGACACGGGCAAGAGCCATCCGCGCACCCTCTATGCACGCCGACCTCTTCACAGCGTCGATATGCGGCACAGCACCAAGGAATTGTTGCACTAGACCAAAATAACTATTCGGCCTCGGTCCCTCCGGCCAAAGGTGATCCACGACGGACCTCATAGCAAGTCCGGACAACCTATGGAGCTCGGCCAACTCGGCCATTTGTTCATTTAACAGCAGCGGACGCGTTGGAGTGCGGAACTGTGACCAGAACAACCTTTCCACTACATGATCTTTCTGATCTTTGAAAAACTTGGTCGCATCAGCGGCACTCGCTGCTAAATCCAAGTACGCGTCTGCAGAACTCCATAATTTATCCAGAGGGGCATACTTTGGGTCTCCAAACCTCGTCCGGAACAAAAAGGGCTTCCCAGCCGCAATATCTCCGGCTTGACGGAGTTCCTCCTTCGCCGCTCTGATTTGGGAGCGGGTTTCCTTGGCCGCTTCCATGGCCTCCTTCAGGTCTGCCGCCTTCGCTTGGCTTTCCTTTTTCAAGAAGCTCATACACGCTGGCGGCATCTTTCAGCTCAACAGCCATCTTGGCTATTTTCTCTTTGCTCTGGCAATGGGCAGCCTGTTCGGCTCTTAGCTCTTCGACCGCCTTTAGGGCGGCCGCATCACTCTTCCTGGCTTGTTCCTTGGCTCGGGCAAGTTCTGCCCGAAGGGTCTCCACGGCGACAGCTCCATCTGCAGTCACAGCATATTACAGATACTAGCATCATGCTCCTCTTAATATGTATATATCCTAGGAGAATACATACCTTGTGCCTCCTCAAGCCGCTTGTTTACAAGCACGATGTCGGCATCTGCCGCATCAAGTTGCCGCTTCAGTTCGGCAAACTCACCAGTCCGGCTAGCCACCGGACCCTCAGCCACCTGCACATGAAAGCAGCACGGTTATCACCTGGGACTATGATCCTCTATTTTTCGTCTTTTTCGACAGCAACCAGAGTCTCAGGGGCTACTATCTGCATAGGCCACACCTAGCGTGTGCGGTATCGTCAAAAAAAAATATATTACTTTACGTACCTCAAAGCCTTTCAGCAGACTCATAAAAGCTTCATGCAACCCGCTTTCGGCGGATGAAATCCTCTCAACCACCGTACCCATTAGCATACGATGCGTTTCTGAGATAGCCGCTTGCTCCAGAAGATTCATCAGTGCGTCTGGTCGCACACCGGAAAGTTTCGGACTCTTTCTGTTGCTCTCCTTAGGAGCCGAATACCCGAACTTCGGGTGGCCGAAGGTTTACCTTCTGGCCTTGGCGGATCAGGAGAAATCCTCCGTGACGACACCTCAGGGTCGCCCGCTTCATGAGGCGAGGAGGCACGGGGATGTGTTTCGCTCTCCATCATCTCCGAAAGAAGATCCCCCGAAGACGAACTCTGTCGAGAAGGGCTATGATCCGAACTACAAGACACACACCTCGGTTATCGTTCTTGGAAATGAAGCAGGATATATTTACTATAAATTACTTTCGTTTACTTACAGCTCGGTAGAGGGCTGGTCCCCTTGCGGATACTGTGCGGTAAGGATGCCCTCCGAGGTAGGACCCTCTGACAAAGGTTTCCTTCCTCGCTTGGAGACCATTACTTCCAAGTCTTCAGAGGCGGTCCTCTTCCTTCCCTAGGGAGAGGGAATTTTAGATTCTTCCCCCGGTTATCCTCCTTCGCGGAGGCACTGATTCCCCCGGTTTGGATGAATAGTGAGTGAGGCTCGCTCTCGGCTTCTTTGTTCCTCCCTTTATCTTCCCCTGATGGCGCTTGATAAGGCGCAAGCTCAAGCATCCTGGCTAGTACATGATCCGGTGAGCCCTCGGGAAGGGGGGCGGACACCTGATCATCTTCGCCCTTTTTATCCAGTCCTGGTCAAAAGGCGACTTTTTAGAATGATGTTGTGATAAATTAAAAGACAAGTGTTCGGCTGCGGAATTACTTACTTGATTGTCTGGACGATTGCAGTTCAGCCCCGCATCCTCGGAGGTGTCCAGACACTCTATTTGTGATCCGAAGAACGATCTGTACATCTCTTCGAGCGTCACATCGAAGAAGTGCCGAATACTTCGCGGTCCTTCCGGGTTGAACTCCCACATACGGAGAGGTCGACGTTTGCAAGGCAGGGCTCGACGAACTAGCATGACTCTCATTACCTTAACAAGGCTGACATCTCTCTCGAGGAGATCTCGGATGCGACTCTGCAATGTCGGCACATCATTTACTGGCCCCCAGTCCAGCCCCTTGTTGACCCATGACGCTAGTTGTGGCGGGGGGCCCGAGTGCAAGGCAGGGGCGGCTACCCACTTAGTACCCCGGGGAGCTGTGATATAAAACCACTCCCGTTGCCATAAACTGGAAACCTCCGGGAAGGAACCCTTTGGCCATGGAACGTCGGCGCCTTTGCTTATTACGGCACCTCTGCACTCTGCGTGTCGCCCATCAATCATCTTCGGCTCCACATTGAAGGTCTTGAGCCATAAGCCGAAGTGTGGGGTAATGCGGAGGAAGGCTTCACACACGACAATGAATGACGAGATGTGAAGGATGGAATCCGGGGCCAGATCATGGAAATCGAGCCTGTAGTAGAACATGAGCCCTCTGACAAGGGGATCTAGACTAAAACCTAGCCCTCGTAGGAAGTGGGAGACGAATACGACACTCTCGCCAGGTTCGGGAGCGGGAATGACCTGCCCTCGAGCAGGCAGCCTGTGCGAGATTTCGCCGGTCAAATACCTAGCTTCTCTTAGCTTCTTGATGTCCTCCTCTATGACAGAGGAGGGCATCCACCGACCTTGAAGGTTGGATCCGGACATGATTGTAGGTCTGAAGCGCCTAGCCTGAGCCTTGGGTGTTGGAACTCGAGGTGGGGGAAGGATTCGATTGAGCGCGAGAAGAAGGGGACAAGCCTAGGACCCTTTATAAAGAGGATGAATATCAAGCGTCCTCCGCGTGGCCGTTTGGGACTTGCCTAAAATTGAGAGTCATACCAATAGGCACGATTGGGTTACCATACCCGTATTGATGAGAATCCCGTGAAAAAAGGGACACGATCTCTGCTTCGACAGGACGTGCCAATAAAACCGCCTCGCAACACGTGCAGTGGCAGGCTCGGAAAAATGGTTCGTCATGACCAGACCACGGCAGTATGTCGCGTTATGAAAAGCTGTCAGCAGATTAGATTTGTGGAAATATTATTCTCTCTACGGTGGTATGTGGAATTTGTTTTGCAGAGCCGGACACTATCCTTGTGTTCAAAAACTTCTGTGGAGTATTCGGAGGAGGAACCCGCCTTGCAATGCCGAAGACAATCTGCGCGCCGGACTCATTGTCATTGAAGCCTTGTTCAGGGGCTACTGAGGGAGTCCTGGATTAGGGGTCGTCGGACAGCCGGACTATATCCTTTGGCCGGACTGTTGGACTATGAAGATACAAGACTCAAGACTTCGACCCGTGTCCGGATGGGACTCTCCTTGGCATGGAAGGCAAGCTTGGCAATACAGATATGTAGATCTCCTCCCTTGTAACCGACTCTGTGTAACCCTAGCCACCTCCGGTGTTTATATAAACCGGAGGGTTTTAGTCCGTAGGACAACAACAATCATACCATAGGCTAGCTTCTAGGGTTTAGCCTCTACGATCTCATGGTAGATCAACTCTTGTAATACTCATATCATCAAGATCAATCAAGCAGGAAGTAGGGTATTACCTCCATCGAGAGGGCCCGAACCTGGGTAAACATCTTGTCCCCCGCCTCCTGTTACCATCCGCCTTAGACGCACAGTCCGGGACCCCCTACCCGAGATCCGCCGTTTTTGACACCAACAGGGGCCACCAGAGAGCCATAAGCTTTGGGGGCACGCACCATCTGAGCTTGTGGGACCCTCGAGCCTCCGATTACCCTATCTCCAAGTCCATAAGTACCGCCTTCCCGAGAAAACAATCAGAGAGAAAGTTTCACCGTGTTTTACGATGCCGAGCCGCCGCCACCTCCTGTTCTTCATCGGAAGGCCTGGTTAGGAGTCCGTCTGGGGCTCTGAAGAGGGGGATTCGTCTCCATCATCATCATCATCAACCCTTCTCCATCAACAATTTCATGATGCTTGCCACCGGGTGTGAGTAATTTCATCATAGGCATGCTGGAGGTAGATGAAGATGGATGAGATTTGTCATGTAATCGAGTCATTATTAGGGCTTGATCCGTAGTATCCAATAGGTTCCGAGATTGATGTTGCTATGACTTTGCTATGCTTAATGCTTAGCACTAGGGCCCTAGTTCCATGACTTCAGATCTGAATCTTTTATATTTTCATGAATATATTTGAGTTCTTGATCCTATCTGCAAATTATATGCACCTCATATTGTTCTGTATCATAGACTCAGGGGTAACAATAATTGGGATACGCTCTGGGGATGATTGTAATTTGAGGAGTTCATGTATTCGCCATGTGTTAATGGTTCATTCCGGTTCTCTATTAAAAGAAGTGCCTTAATTACCCTTAGTTTCCATAAGGACCCCACTGGCACGGGAGGGTAGGATAAAAGATGTCATGCGAGTTCTTACCTCAAGCACGTATGAGTGTATGACTATATATGGAAGACATCCCTATATATGATTGATGAATTGGAGCTATTGTGTATCGCTCTTGATTGTGACTGTTACATGATGAATGTCATCCAAATATCCATCGCTACTCCATGCCTACGATTTTCATAATCTTTGCTCGAATCACTATTATCGTTGATGTTCCAATTGCTATAAAACTGCTACTATTTTACTGTTACTATTGCTACTACTATTTCAAATTTCCAACTACTATCAAATTACTGTTCTACTAATAAATTGTCGCAAGGAAGTGACTTCTCAGGTGTGGTTGAATTGTCAACTCAACTGCTAAGGCTGATAAATATTGTTTGGCTCTCCTTGTGGCGAATCAATAAATTTGGGTGAAATACTACCCTCAAAGACTGTTGTGATCCCCTATACTTGTGGGTCATCAGGGGACAACACCAATCCTTATTAACTCCTTGTCTAGCTTGCCCACCTTCATCGTGCACTTTTATCATCTCTATGATTGCAATCATGCCTTCTTCGACATGGACCGGAGCACTTTCTGTTAGAACAATGTCAATAACAAGAGGAAATATTGGATGTTTAAGTGGAATATCATGTGCCATCCCAAGAGGGGGTTTGGGCATTATTAATGCGCCATTATGAACAAATGTCCAACTATGAAATGATGGTGGCACATCCATCCTGATTCATCAGACTCCCTATGGCTTAAAATTCGCAAAAGCTAAATATTTCCCCTTCATGTCCACCTCTCAACGCCTTCCCGAGGGGCAGATCCCAATTTTGATAATTCATAATTAAAGTATGTGATGAATTTCGGAGCTTCATCAAATTCTTGGTTAGTTCGGGCACCTCGGTGGACTTCAGCCTCGAGTGGTAAGGGAGGCCCTCCTCTGTCATGCTTCTCGTATTTTGTTTTCTTACTGCTCCAACCAGGCGATCTCTATTTCGGAGCTTGCAGCGAATAACTGGGACCTTGGCCTACGCTGGGCTTTGTCCGCTGCAGGGTTGGCGAATTGGAAGGATCTTACTACCCTTTTCCCTATGCTCTCGGAGACCGGGATCGGATCTTGTGGCCTCACTCTCCCTTTAGACATTTTCTGTTAAATCTCTACTTGAAGCTTATTTAGGGGCGCCATTCTAATTGGTTTAGGGACTTGTGGCGAACGAGAATTCCCCTTAAAGTTAAGACTTTTCTTTGGCTAGCA
The DNA here is from genome assembly GCF_018294505.1 of Triticum aestivum. Lineage (NCBI taxonomy): Eukaryota > Viridiplantae > Streptophyta > Magnoliopsida > Poales > Poaceae > Triticum > Triticum aestivum. The sequence continues at coordinate 615,296,779 of NC_057799.1, read as the reverse complement.
ATCATACGTTGCCTCCCGCCTAGCGATCAAATCATCAAAAGACATAGCAATGTAGCTCCAGGCTATTCTCTTTTTGTGAGGATGAAAGCTCAAAACACATTCTTTTTATCTGTGACCTCGCTTTGTGTTTGGTTGTTGTTGAACGTAACCTAGAATCCAAAGAGCTTCGCTAGTCAGTTCAGATTTTTTTTCTGAGACCTTTCGGGACAGTTTATTCGTGTGTTCTGGTCAGCTTTCGGTGCTTTCTGCTGGTCCATTTGGACGACTCCCAATAAGATTACCATTTAACATATGTTCCTTAAACGTCATGTCGACTACTTGTTTAAAATGGTTGCCCTTGGTCAGCAGTGCAGTCCTCTCGCTAAAGTTGTTGGCATGGACGCCTTTGCCATGACCGTCACCAATATCCGAGCGTCTGACATTGCCGTATGCCCACCGTCTACATCAACTGGACCGTAGCTTCTTTCTATTTTGTTGTTCTTTAGGAGTTCATAGATATGTCTTATGTGTGTAAGTTTTGATTGATCGATCTAATGCAACTCAATTAATCTTCGCATGAGGATGATGAGGAAAGACATAGGTATGTTTATATATACGGAGTTACAGTTCAATTAATATGTCTAGTTTTCTGTACAGATATAATAAAATAAAAAATGAAATAATGATGTTTTTATAAGGAAAATAAATTAGTGCCATTGATATTAAAATAATAAATATGAAAAAATTCGCACATAATTTATACAGAAATTGTAATTTTTAATAATATGCAAGAATAAGCATATAATAGTGCAATTTCACAGCAAAATTTTTCCTAATAAGAACAAATGAATCAGTGGCATTGGTATTACCCTTAAATAAATTAATAAACTTTTCTAAGAAAGAATGAATTAGTGACATTGATATTACACTTCCAAAAGAAACAAAATGACAAAATTTGCAAACAGCAAACACATAATTACACTTAAAGAAGAAGGAAAATAAAATAAAAACTAAAATAGAATCAAAATATTTTGATTCAACATCCCAAAACTACCCATAAACTTACCAACTAAAATAGAAGAAAAAAAGCAGAAGCGACAATGCATACAAACAAGCCTATAAGAAATCGTGTAACGGGCTTCAGCCTAGTACGGAACGACTGAGCCGAAACAGTGGTCAGTCGGAACATTTCAGCCCAAAACATGACAGTACACCAACAGAAAAAAAACGAAGAGCGCGCACGCATCTTGGAGCAGCGATCAATGGTAAATAAAAAACCGACTGACCCTAATTAGAAAATCAGTCAACTTACATCTAGCTAAAGTGCTAATTTATCTGGTTCGGAGATTGATCACCTGGAAATTGTTGATGAGTAAGCCAATAATCTCAGCGTTCACGTCACATAACAGAGCAGTACAATGCAGCTACAACCTCACACACTACACGAAGCGAGTCTGAAAGAACAATACTGTTACACACTTACACTCACTACAGGGACACGAAATCCCCCGAAATCACACCACAGCCGAAGACCCCTACGCGCGCCTCAGAATCCTACGGTGTCATTAGACCATCTGCTATCCCTCGCCGACGACGCCGTGCTCGCCCGGTACGCGCCGGACCGTTGGTTGGCGTTGCCCACGTACTGGCGCACCGGGTCGCTGCCGGGGCCGGGCACGGCCGCGGCCATGGGCGCGCCGACCACCACGTACTGCTGCACCACCAGCACCGACACCGCCATGGAGAAGTCCGACGACACGAGCATGTCGCCGATGGGCCCCAGCTCCGGCGACTCCATCCAGTCCTCCAGCGCCGCCGTCATCGGCGACCCGGCCTCGCCGGGGCGCCGGCCCACGATGTACAGCTCGTGCTCGCTGTTGTCCATGCCCCGGATGGCGGCCACCGTCTCCTCGCTGTTGGTCACCGGCCTGTCCGCGTACGTGATGGTGGGGTTGCCGTGGTTGCGCGCGCGGAACTCGCCCAGGTACTCCTCGTCCATCTGCAGCTCGCTCTTGCCCTCCGTGCTCGCGCTCATCGCGGCCCCGCGCGGGTCCATGCCGCCCGACGCCGCCGACCGGTAGGAGGCCTCGGAGAAGGACCGCGCCGCCGCCCGGTAGTCCGGCGGGAGGAACCGCAAGATGGTTAGGGCGACCCCGGGGTTCTCGACCATCCTCCACGCGTACGCGAGCGCCTCGCGGTCGTCGGGCCCGCCGAAGAAGAAGAGCGCCACGCGGTGCTCCGTCGCCATGCGCGCCGCGGCGGCGCTCAGGCCGCGGTCGACGAGGATGGCCACGGAGCACGGGGAGGTGGCCAGGAGGCTCTCGTTGAATAATTTAATGGAGGGGTTGATGGGCTCCATGCCGCCGTCCACCGTCTGCTGCTTGTGGAAAGGGATCACGATGAGCGACACGTGCTTGTCCTCGGCCAGCACCGACACGTCGTCGTGCATGGTCTGGTACGGCGACACCGCCGCCAGCGTCTGGATGGACACGCCTCCTGTGTATACATGTTGTCACCTTGATTAATCATCCTATATAAGTATAAATTTTTAATGAAGTTTTCAATTGGCAACTGTTTGCACTGACCGGTGAGCCTCTCGTAGTTCTCAAAGGCGTTGAAGATGTGCTCCGTGGTGGCGGGCAAGGCGGAGGACGAGCTTGTCCGGCTGGAGGAGGAGGCAGCCGCGGCGGCGAGCATGTTGGAGGCTCGGCCGGTGAGCTCGATGATGTGGAGCGCGTAGATGAAGATGGGGGAGCGCTTGGACGGGTTGGAGAGCTCGAGCAGCGACAGCACGGACGGCACGTTGCGGGTGGTGTGCACGCAGGCCAGCATGCGGAGCTCGCTGTCGTGCCGGATGCGCTGCAGGTTCCGCCGCTTGTAGCCGACGAGCCGCCGCGACGGCCGGTACACGCCGGTCACCACCGGCGTCACCAGCGACGTCATCGCCACCGACACTAGCACCATCACCGCGAACGACTCGTCGTCCAGCACCTGCTTGTCCCTCCCGATGTTGAGCACGATCATCTCCACCAGCCCCCTGGTGTTCATGAGGAAGCCGAGGGCGATGCCCTCGCGGAACGGCATGGCGTAGAGCGCCGCGATGATGATGGTGCCCATGATCTTGGCGAAGCTGGCCATCACGAACACGAGCACGAGCAGGCCGACGGTGACGGGGTCGCGTATCATGCGAACGTTGGTGCGGAGGCCGCTCATGGCGAAGAAGAGCGGGAGGAGGAGCCCGGTGACGAAGTCCTCGAGCTTCTCGATCAGCGTCACGCCTAGCGGCGCGCTCGGGATGACCAGCCCGTAGACGAAGGCGCCGAAGACGGAGTGGATGCCGATGGCGTCGGTGCACGCGCCGGCGATCATGACGCCCGTGAGAATGAGGGTGATCTGCGCGTTGCTGACGTCGTCGCCCTCGGGGATGCTGCGGATGATCCGCCACATCAAGGGGCGCACGGCGTAGAAGCAGAAGAGCACGAAGGTGACCCCGGCGAGGAGCACCCAAAGTGACGACAGCGCGGTGCTGTCCACCTCCGAAATGGAGATGGCAAGCGCGAGCAGGATCCAGGCGCACATGTCGTTGACGATGGCGGCGGACATGGCGGTGCGGCCGAGCTCCGAGTTGAGCAGCTTGATCTCGGCGAGGATGCGGGCGAGCACGGGGAAGGCCGTGACGGAGAGGGCGACGCCGAGGAAGAGCAGGAAGGAGGTCTGGTGCACGTTCCGGGACACCTGGTGCCGGAATATGAAGGAGGTGGCGATGCCCATGCAGAAGGGCAGCGCCATGCCGGCCATGGCGACAAACACCGCCTTGTCCCCGGACCGGCGGATGACGTCGACGTCCATCTCCAGGCCGACGAGGAAGAGGAAGAAGAGCAGCCCCAGGTGCGCCACCGTCTCGAGCGTGAGCAGGCTGCGCACGGGGAACACCAGGCTGGCCCACAGCTCGCTCTGCCCGATCATGGACGGGCCCAGCACGACGCCGGCGAGGATCTCAGCGATGACGCGCGGCTGGCGGAAGGGCCGGAGGAGGAGGACGAGGAGGCGGGTGGTGATGACGATGACGGCCACCTGGACGATGAAGAGCGGGAGGGAGAACTCGAGCGGGTTCACGCCCTCGTCCTGCCACATGCCGTTGGTGGTCATCATCATGGGCGAGTAGCACACCACCGGGTTGAACGCCTTGGTGGCCGTCGACGCATTGCTGTTCTGCGTCGTGGTGTTCACCGCAACGACGTCGACGTTCAGGGGCGCGACGGTGGAGGCCATCCTGGCGCATAGCACGGGCCGGGGGCGCTAGCTGATGCTGGATCCCCTGCCGCTAGGCCGTCCTCCCGCGCGAGCTCTGCTTCTGCTTCTGAGGAAGGAAGATGGCAACTTGAGGCGCAGCTAGCTGAACGGAGGACGACAGACGGGGGAAAGTGTTCACTTCCGTCGAGCTTTCCTCCCGGGGACTTCGGAGTTGCAGAGGTCAGAGGGTCTCTGATTTTTGACCGGTCACCTTAGTTTCTCAAGCTACCACGAATTGTGAGGTTCTCAGTAAGGGTCGGACGCATGCAGAGGCTTACATGCAGCAGCTGCTGCTAACTTCATCCTATTTCTGGCACCAGCATCAGCACGTGCATCGTGCTTGTAACTGAAGCAAGGTGTCTATAATTCCTAAAAATTTCAAATCCAAATTTACATATTTTAGATGATGCCACAGCACGGAATTCAATTGAAGTTTCCAAACTTTAGGGGGGGGGGGGGGGGGGGGGATCATGAATCTTCACAAGATATGCGTCTATAATTCCTAGAAATTTCAAACCCAAATTTAAAATACACATAATGAAATAAAAAGGGCATATATAGCATGAATAGTGTCACAAAAAGGCAAAATGGCTTACTTCACCTCTACATTTGTCATTTTTGTTTCTCTATCTATATCTCGAAATCGGATTTGAAGTATTTAGAGATTTTAGACACATATCTTGTGAACATTCACAAATGTACTCGATTTTTTTTATTTTTTAAATTTGAATTTTGTGTAGTGGTATCACGGTATCATTTAAACCGGGAAATTGTGTAGTGGTACCACGATATCATTTCTTGTGCAGTGGTATTAATATTGTATCTGGTATCATTTAAATCTGGTATTATTTGATATAGTCCCCCCTCGTGCATGTGCCAATCTCTAAAATCACTAGGCCTCTTTTGGTTAATAGGATAAGAATATCATGGGAAATAGGAAAACCATAGAAAATACGATGACATGCATCTCAATTTCTATAGGGAAAGAGATATCATTTGATTCATAGGATACTAAATTTTCCATTGGATCTAGGCTAAAAAAATTCCTTTCAAATGTGAACCTATCATACATAGGAATAGAAATATGTTCCTACAAAACAAAGGGCTCCAAAGGAATTTTTTTCCTACAAAATTTCTATCCTTCAGAATTTTTATAAACCAAAAGAGGCTTAAGCTCCATGAGGTTGGGAACCCTCTCACTCAAGTGAGGTCCCCAATTTGACATTCAGTGCACATTTTTGACTGAGTCGCGCCGTTGTGCCCCATTTGTAAGAGGCTGGGTGGTGTGGCTCTGTCCATGCAAGTGCACGAAGAAAACCAATGGGGGAAAATAGCCGGTGGAAATAACACACTTTCTCCTCGAACCGCCACTCTCCAATCGACGTCTTGACCCCTTGTCTCCCCATCTTGTACGATGCAGCTCCCTTTCATTCCCTCGCCACCGACGCATGTACGCAGCCAGATCCACTCGCCAAGTCTGCGCCTCCTCTGGATTTGCCACGCTACCTGTGTGCCACCGAATCGGCACCAGATAGATAGCAACAGGAGCCAGAGGGAATCTCAAAGTAGGAGGAAGTGGAAGAGGAAGAGGATAACAATTGGGAGAAGGTTGCGGGAAAGCTCACCCTTAAAACAGAGGCTTCACTTTTGATTAGCCATGGCCGAGAAGGAGGTAGACTAAAGGTGACGGATAACAATGGTGACGGATATTGGCATGGTGACGGATAACAATGGTGATAGACTAAAGGTGGTAGCCAGGGCGCGAGGCTTTGGCGGCATTGACAAGGGAGGTGGGTGTTGGGGAACGTGGTAATTTCAAAAAAATTCCTACGCACACACAGGATCATGGTGATGCATAGCAACGAGAGGGGAGAGTGTGTCCACGTACCCTCATAGACCGAAAACGGAAGCGTTAGCACAACGCGGTTGATGTACTCGTACGTCTTCACGATCCGACCGATCCAAGTACCGAACGCACGGCACCTCCGAGTTCAGCACACGTTCAGCTCAATGACGTCCCACGAGCTCCGATCCAGCAAAGCTTCGTCGGAGAGTTTCGTCAGCACGACGGCATGATGACGGTGATGATGATGCTACCGACGCAGGGCTTCGCCTAAACACCGCTACGATATGATCGAGGTGGATTATGGTGGAGGGGGGCACCGCACACGGCTGGGAGAGATCAACAGATCAACTTGCGTGTCTAGAGGTGCCCCCCTTCCCCCGTATATAAAGGAGCAAGGGGGAGGCCAGCCAGCCCTCTATGGCGCGCCAGGAGGAGTCCTCCTCCTAGTAGGAGTAGGACTCCCCTCTTTCCTACTCCTACTAGGAGGGGAAAGGAAGGGGGAGAGGGAGAAGGAAAGGGGGCGCCGCCCCCCTCTCCTAGTCCAATTCAGACCAGAGGGGGAGGGGTGCGCGACCTGCCCTAGGCCAGCCCTCTCTCTCTCCACTAAGGCCCATAAGGCCAACTATTTCTCCCGGGGGGTTCCGGTAACCCTCCGGCACTACGGTTTTCTCCGAAATCACCCGGAACACTTCCGGTGTCCGAATATAGTCGTCCAATATATCAATCTTTACGTCTCGACCATTTCGAGACTCCTCGTCATGTCCGTGATCATATTCGGGACACCGAACTACCTTCGGTACATCAAAACACAAAAACTCATAATAGCGATCGTCACCGAACTTTAAGCGTGCGGACCCTATGGGTTCGAGAACTATGTAGACATGACCGAGACACGTCTCCGGTCAATAACCAATAGCGGAACCTGGATTCTCATATTGGCTCCCACATATTCTACGAAGATCTTTATCGGTCAAACCGCATAACAACATACGTTGTTCCCTTTGTCATCGGTATGTTACTTGCCCGAGATTCGATCGTCGGTATCTCAATACCTAGCTCAATCTCGTTACCGGCAAGTCTCTTTACTTGTTACGTAATGCATCATCCCGCAACTAACTCATTAGTCACATTGCTTGCAAGGCTTATTGTGATGTGCATTACCGAGAGGGCCCAGAGATACCTCTCCGACAATCGGAGTGACAAATCCTAATCTCGAAATACGCCAACTCAACAAGTACCTTCGGAGACACCTGTAGAGCACCTTTATAATCACCCAGTTACCTTGTGACGTTTGGTAGCACACAAAGTGTTCCTCCGGTAAATGGGCTTGGTCATTTTGAAACCTTCCGCCAAATGGCCAAATCTATTTACAAAGCTTCTGCCATTCCGCCAACGTGTGATAAAGAACCTTAATAAAAAACTAATCCCCTTTCCAAATGCTAATGATATGGCAAGAAGTAACCTTCCCAAGAATGCCCAAAAATATTTGCAAAGCTTCCGTCAAATGCCCAAATACTAATCACCATCGAGCTTTTAACATGCTAGCCTTTTGCCAATTAATAACAACAGTCGGTGGCTTTCCGCCATCCGAGATGAAGAGGCGGGTACGTGGTGGCTTTTGGTTTCTCATGAAGATGTCCGGACTCCGGCAAAGCCCCCGCGTTTGGTTCTGGTTTGCGGGGAAAACGTGGTCCGGACTGCTCAACGGACAGGGTCATGTTGGATAGCTTCCGTGGTCTGGATGTACGCGGACGATTTGAGGGTCGGCGTTGGAGATGCCCTTATTGTCTTTCTCAAACTTTACTTGCTTTGACTTTCGCAAATGAAAAGTGCCACACTCTGGCCCTGATGTTTTTTACAACTAAAGTTGCCATCCAAAAATAAAAGGCAAACCCCCCAAAAAAATTGAAACTTGACATCCAAACAGAAGTTGCCATGCTTGACAACTAAGGTTACCATCCTCGCGTCACAAGACTTACCATAAAAAACGTTCGGGGTTGCCATGTGTTCTTGCCACACGTGTGGTACTTATCAGGGTCCCTTTTTATCTTTTTATTTATTTTTTGTTGGAATCAAAAGGTTGCACATACAATATGACCCCTTTCTTAAAATTTACAAGTATATGATGCGTCGATACATGTTACTTGCAATACTATTGGGTGTGTTTTACTGTCAGCATATCTCCTTCAGATTACTCACCCGAGAAATACAAGCTCGGTTAAGGTAGGTAATAAAGTTAGTTTTGTTTACTCGATCGAAAAACCAACCACTAAATAGTTGGGTCATTTCTTGCGTCCTGAATACCTTTTCCCATAAGATTGTTAACATTACTGAAGTATGTGCTGGAGCATTAGAAAGTTTACATTCCACACTTTTAGGTAGCAGGTTCACTTGCTCTATGTTAAACTATTTTTATCATTCAAGCGATTCCAATAGTGATTGTTTCATAGCACAACTATGGAATACAGTCATAAAAAGAGGTTTCTAATAATGTATATTTACATAAAATTGCTTCAAATAATTTGGATTACTTATCAAATACTAATAATCCAAAAGAGGGTACAAGTTTGGACATTCCCAACATCAAAGTAAAATGGAATGGATCATGCTTCAAATATATCATATTCTTTGGGATAACATAACAAGCAAGTACATCACCATTTAATATTACTTATCAGCTTCTTTGAGTAACGGACTGATATGCACACAACAGGAAGTACGATAGTAAGATTTTCAGAATCGCAACCATGGGAATCTCTAACCTATGTAAATATTTTAACAACCAAAAAAGCTTTCTCTATCCTACATAAGAATTTTAGCAATTAGGAAATGCAGGGGCAATCGGAGAGCTGCCATAGAATTTCTATTTTGCTTGCACCCTATCAGTTGGGCTAAGCATGCACTAGTGCTTGCATTCTAACTGAGGTCTAGGTTAATTGTTCATTTCTTTGCCTACTTCATGGTTTTTTTTGTGCGGTCATTTTGTAGATGTTTTCCTTTGTACCTCTTTTTAGATGTTTTCCTGTGTAGTGTTTATTCCATATTATAGTAAGGGGGTGGTTACTCTGAATTGCTCTTTGCACACGCAAAACTATTTAGATTTTTTCAGGCCTTGAGACGATTTATATCTTCCAAATCCGAATCGATGTCCTCTATGCTGCCTTTTAGTAGTGGAAGAACAATTTTTGTGGTGCATATTTATAATTATTTCTGACATTAGGCATCTATATAACCTTCCTTACTCTTAGATTGAAAGGAATTTACCGTGTTCGCCTTCATTCATTCTTTTTGGGGGGGGGAGAAGGGCCGATATCTAGCTTTAGTGTAGCATCAATGATATTCGAACGTTAGAAAAACTGCTTTCATGATCATCTCTTCTACACTGTGAAATGGTTCTACAGGTACATGCGTTCTGTGAAAACTTAGCAATTGTTGTCTAAATATTTAGCATACCTTGTACTTTCCAGGTCCATGCAATGCAAAAGATGGTGTCAGGCCTAAATCCTTAGATTCACTAAGCTCCTTGAGATTGGAGCTCCCAGGTTTGATTACATCGATTGATTTTTGTGGGTGCTCCTAACTAGGAGCGGGTCATGCACTGGATGGGTTGGCTGGTGTGGGTCGGGCCTTCCGGTGAGGGTTGGCCCGGTCTTCTCATGTCAAGCCTGGCGGTGGTAGTGGTTGAGAGTGTCTCTGTGAAATTGTAGCAAATGGGGTGCTTTCGGCCAATTGTATAAAGTGGAGAGGAGGGTTGGGGAATGATTTGTGGTCGTCATTGCTGTTGGAAATATGCCCTAGAGGCAATAATAAAATGGTTATTATTATATTTCCTTGTTCATGATAATTGTCTATTGTTCATGCTATAATTGTGTTATCCGGAAATCGTAATACATGTGTGAACACATAGACCATAACATGTCCCTAGGGAGCCTCTAGTTGACTAGCTCGTTGACCAATAGATGGTTACGGTTTCCTGACCATGGACATTGGATGTCATTGATAACGGGATCACATCATTAGGAGAATGATGTGATGGACAAGACCCAATCCTAAGCATAGCACTAGATCGTGTAGTTCGTTTGCTAAAGCTTTTCTAATGTCAAGTATCATTTCCTTAGACCATGAGATCGTGCAACTCCCGGATACCGTAGGAATGCTTTGGGTGTACCAAACGTCACAACGTAACTGGGTGGCTATAAAGGTGCACTACAGGTATCTCCGAAAGTGTCTGTTGGGTTGGCACGGATCGAGACTGGGATTTGTCACTCCGTATGACGGAGAGGTATCTCTGGGCCCACTCGGTAATGCATCATCATAATGAGCTCAATGTGACTAAGTAGTTAGTCACGGGATCATGCATTACGGAACGAGTAAAGTGACTTGCCGGTAACGAGATTGAACGAGGTATTGGGATACCGACGATCGAATCTCGGGCAAGTAACGTACCGATTGACAAAGGGAATTGTATACGGGATTGATTGAATCCTCGACATCGTGGTTCATCCGATGAGATTATCGTGGAGCATGTGGGAGCCAACATGGGTATCCAGATCCCGCTGTTGGTTATTGACCGGAGAGTTGTCTCGGTCATGTCTACGTGTCTCCCGAACCCGTAGGGTCTACACACTTAAGGTTCGGTGACGCTAGAGTTGTAGAGATATTAGTATGCGGTTAACCGAAAGTTGTTCGGAGTCCCGGATGAGATCCCGGACGTCACGAGGAGTTCCGGAATGGTCCGGAGGTAAAGATTTATATATAGGAAGTCCAGTTTCGGCCACCGGGAGAGTTTCGGGGGTCACCGGTATTGTACCGGGACCACCGGAAGGGTCCCGGGGGTCCACCGGGTGGGGCCACCTATCCCGGAGGGCCCCATGGGCTGAAGTGGCGTGGGAACCAGCCCCTGGTGGGCTGGTGCGCCCCACCCAAGGGCCCAAGGCGCCTAGGGTTGGAAACCCTAGGGGGCCGTTGCCCCCCGAGGTGGCATGCGCCCCCTGGTTGGAAACCCTAAGGGGGCCGTTGCCCCCCCCCCCGAGGGGCCGCCGCCCCCCTCTCTAGATGGGATCTCCAAGGGGGCATGCGCCCCCTAGACCCTATATATAGTGGAGGGGAGAGGAGGGCAGCCGCACCCTAAGCCCTGGCGCCCCCCTCTCCCTCCCGTGACACCTCTTCCTCCTCCAGTAGCGCTTGGCGAAGCCCTACTGGAATCCTGCTGCTTCCACCACCACGCCGTCGTGCTGCTGGATCTCCATCAACTTCTCCTTCCCCTTTGCTGGATCAAGAAGGAGGAGACGTCTCCGCTCCGTACGTGTGTTGAACGCGGAGGTGCCGTCCGTTCGGCGCTAGGATCATCGGTGATTTGGATCATGACGAGTACGACTCCATCAACCCCGTTCTCTTGAACGCTTCCGCTCGCGATCTACAAGGGTATGTAGATGCACTCCTCTCTCTCTCTCGTTGCTAGATGACTCCATAGATTGATCTTGGTGATGCGTAGAAAATTTTAAATTTCTGTTACAATCCCCAACAGTGGCATCATGAGCTAGGTCTATGCGTAGTTTCTATGCACGAGTAGAACACAAGTTGTTGTGGGCGTCGATTTTGTCAATTTACTTGCCGTTACTAGTCTTATCTTGATTCGGCGGCATCGTGGGATGAAGCGGCCCGGACCGACCTTACACGTACGCTTACGTGAGACAGGTTCCACCGACTGACATGCACTAGTTGCATAAGGTGGCTAGCGGGTGTCTGTCTCTCCCACTTTAGTCGGATCGGATTCGATGAAAAGGGTCCTTATGAAGGGTAAATAGAAATTGGCATATCACGTTGTGGTTTTGGCGTAGGTAAGAAACGTTCTTGCTAGAAACCTATAGCAGCCACGTAAAAATTTGCAACAACAATTAGAGGACGTCTAACTTGTTTTTGCAGCATGTGTCATGTGATGTGATATGGCCAGAAGAATGTGATGAATGATATATGTGATGTATGAGATTGATCATGTTCTTGTAATAGGAATCACGACTTGCATGTCGATGAGTATGACAACCGGCAGGAGCCATAGGAGTTGTCTTAATTTATTTATGACCTGCGTGTCAACTGAACGTCATGTAATTACTTTACTTTATTGCTAACCGTTAGCCATAGTAGTAGAAGTAATAGTTGGCGAGACAACTTCATGAAGACACGATGATGGAGATCATGATGATGGAGATCATGGTGTCATGCCGGTGACGATGATGATCATGGCGCCCCGAAGATGGAGATCAAAAGGAGCAAAATGATATTGGCCATATCATGTCACTATTTGATTGCATGTGATGTTTATCATGTTTTACATCTTATTTGCTTAGAACGACGGTAGCATAAATAAGATGATCCCTCGCTAAAATTTCAAGAAAGTGTTCCCCCTAACTGTGCACCGTTGCGAAGGTTCGTTGTTCCGAAGCACCACGTGATGATCGGGTGTGATAGGTTCTAACGTTCGCATACAACGGGTGTAAGCCAGATTTACACACGCAATACACTTAGGTTGACTTGACGAGCCTAGCATGTACAGACATGGCCTCGGAACACAAGAGACCGAAAGGTCGAACATGAGTCGTATAGCAGATACGATCAACATGAAGATGTTCACCGATGATGACTAGTCCGTCTCACGTGATGATCGGACACGGCCTAGTTGACTCGGATCATGTATCACTTAGATGACTAGAGGGATGTCTGTCTGAGTGGGAGTTCATTAATAATTTGATTAGATGAACTTAATTATCATGAACTTAGTCTAAAATCTTTACAATATGTCTTGTAGATCAAATGGCCCACGCTAATGTCAACCTCAACTTCAACGCGTTCCTAGAGAAAACCAAGCTGAAAGACGATGGTAGCAACTATACGGACTGGGTCCGGAACTTGAGGATCATCCTCATAGCTGCCAAGAAAGCATATGTCCTTGAAGCACCGCTAGGTGAAGCACCCGTCCCAGCAAACCAAGACGTTATGAACGCCTGGCAAACACGTGTTGATGATTACTCCCTGGTTCAGTGCGGCATGCTTTACAGCTTAGAACCGGGGCTCCAAAAGCGTTTCGAGCAGCACGGAGCATATGAGATGTTCCAAGAGCTGAAAATGGTTTTCCAAGCTCATGCCCGGGTCGAGAGATATGAAGTCTCCGACAAGTTCTACAGTTGTAAGATGGAGGAGAATAGTTCCGTCAGCGAACACATACTCAAAATGTCTGGGTTGCACAACCGCTTGTCTCAGCTGGGAGTTAATCTCCCGGATGACGCGGTCGTTGACAGAATCCTTCAGTCGCTCCCACCTAGCTACAAGAGCTTTGTGATGAACTTCAATATGCAGGGGATGGAAAAGACCATTCCTGAGGTATATTCAATGCTGAAATCAGCGGAGGTGGAGATCAAAAAGGAACATCAAGTGTTGATGGTGAATAAAACCACTAAGTTCAAGAAAGGCAAGGGTAAGAAGAACTTCAAGAAAGACGGCAAGGGAGTTGCCGCGCCCGGTAAGCAAGCTGCCGGGAAGAAGACAAAGAATGGACCCAAGCCTGAGACTGAGTGCTTTTATTGCAAGGGAAACGGTCACTGGAAGCGGAACTGCCCCAAGTACTTAGCGGATAAGAAGGCCGGCAATACCAAAGGTATATGTGATATACATGTTATTGATGTGTACCTAACCAGCGCTCGTAGTAGCTCCTGGGTATTTGATACCGGTGCGGTTGCTCATATTTGTAACTCAAAGCAGGAGCTGCGGAATAAGCGGAGACTGGCGAAGGACGAGGTGACGATGCGCGTCGGGAATGGTTCCAAGGTCGATGTGATCGCCGTCGGCACGCTACCTCTACATTTACCTACGGGATTAGTTTTAAACCTCAATAATTGTTATTTAGTGCCAGCTTTGAGCATGAACATTGTATCTGGATCTCGTTTGATGCGAGATGGCTACTCATTTAAATCAGAGAATAATGGTTGTTCTATTTATATGAGAGATATGTTTTATGGTCATGCCCCGCTGGTCAATGGTTTATTCTTAATGAATCTCGAACGTGATGTTACACATATTCATAGTGTGAATGCCAAGAAATGTAAGGTTGATAATGATAGTCCCACATACTTGTGGCACTGCCGCCTTGGTCACATTGGTGTCAAACGCATGAAGAAACTCCATGCAGATGGACTTTTGGAGTCTCTTGATTATGAATCATTTGACACGTGCGAACCATGCCTCATGGGCAAAATGACCAAGACTCCGTTCTCCGGAACAATGGAGCGAGCAACCAACTTATTGGAAATCATACATACTGATGTGTGCGGTCCAATGAGCGTTGAGGCTCGCGGTGGCTATCGTTATGTTCTCACCCTCACTGATGACTTGAGTAGATATGGGTATGTCTACTTAATGAAACACAAGTCTGAGACCTTTGAAAAGTTCAAGGAATTTCAGAGTGAGGTTGAGAATCAACGTGACAGGAAAATAAAGTTCTTACGATCAGATCGTGGAGGGGAATATTTGAGTCACGAATTTGGCACACACTTAAGGAAATGTGGAATTGTTTCACAACTCACGCCGCCTGGAACACCTCAGCGTAATGGTGTGTCCGAACGTCGTAATCGCACTCTATTGGATATGGTGCGATCTATGATGTCTCTTACCGATCTACCGCTATCATTTTGGGGTTATGCTTTAGAGACTGCCGCATTCACTTTAAATAGGGCTCCGTCGAAATCCGTTGAGACGACACCGTATGAATTATGGTTTGGAAAGAAACCTAAGCTGTCGTTTCTTAAAGTTTGGGGATGCGATGCTTATGTCAAGAAACTTCAACCTGAAAAGCTCGAACCCAAGTCGGAAAAATGCGTCTTCATAGGATACCCTAAGGAAACCATTGGGTATACCTTCTACCTCAGATCCGAAGGCAAGATCTTCGTTGCCAAGAACGGGTCCTTTCTGGAGAAAGAGTTTCTCTCGAAAGAAGTAAGTGGGAGGAAAGTGGAACTTGATGAGATGACCCCTCTCGAACCAGAAAGTAGCGCAGCACAAGAAAATGTTTCTGTGGTGCCTGCACCGACTAGAGAGGAAGTTAATGATGACGATCATGATCAAGTTACCACTGAACTTCGTAGGTCCACAAGGACACGTTCCGCACCAGAGTGGTACGGCAACCCTGTCCTGGAAATCATGTTGTTGGACAACGGTGAACCTTCGAACTATGAAGAAGCAATGGCGGGCCCAGATTCCAACAAATGGCTTGAAGCCATGCAATCCGAGATAGGATCCATGTATGAAAACAAAGTATGGACTTTGACAGACTTGCCCGATGATCGGCGAGCGATAGAAAATAAATGGATCTTTAAGAAGAAGACGGACGCGGATGGAAATGTTACCATCTATAAAGCTCGACTTGTCGCTAAGGGTTATCGACAAGTTCAAGGAGTTGACTACGATGAGACCTTCTCACCCGTAGCGAAGCTGAAGTCCGTCCGAATCATGTTAGCAATTGCCGCATTCTACGATTATGAAATATGGCAAATGGACGTCAAAACGGCATTCCTTAACGGCTTCCTTAAGGAAGAATTGTATATGATGCAGCCGGAAGGTTTTGTCGATCCTAAGAATGCTGACAAGGTATGCAAGCTCCAGCGCTCAATCTATGGGCTGGTGCAGGCATCTCGGAGTTGGAACATTCGCTTTGATGAGATGATCAAAGCGTTTGGGTTTACACAGACTTATGGAGAAGCCTGTGTTTACAAGAAAGTGAGTGGGAGCTCTGTAGCATTTCTCATATTATATGTGGATGACATACTATTGATGGGAAATGATATAGAATTCTTGGAAAGCATAAAGGCCTACTTGAATAAGTGTTTTTCAATGAAGGACCTTGGAGAAGCTGCTTACATATTAGGCATCAAGATCTATAGAGATAGATCGAGACGCCTCATAGGTCTTTCACAAAGCACATACCTTGATAAGATATTGAAGAAGTTCAATATGGATCAGTCCAAGAAGGGGTTCTTGCCTGTATTGCAAGGTGTGAGATTGAGCACGGCTCAATGCCCGACCACGGCAGAAGATAGAGAAAAGATGAGTGTCATCCCCTATGCCTCGGCCATAGGGTCTATTATGTATGCCATGCTGTGTACCAGACCTGATGTAAACCTTGCCGTAAGTTTGGTAGGAAGGTACCAAAGTAATCCCGGCATGGAACACTGGACAGCGGTCAAGAACATCCTGAAGTACCTGAAAAGGACTAAGGATATGTTTCTCGTTTATGGAGGTGACGAAGAGCTCGTCGTAAAGGGTTACGTCGATGCTAGCTTCGACACAGATCTGGATGACTCTAAGTCACAAACCGGATACGTGTATATTTTGAATGGTGGGGCAGTCAGCTGGTGCAGTTGCAAGCAAAGCGTCGTGGCGGGATCTACATGTGAAGCGGAGTACATGGCAGCCTCGGAGGCAGCACATGAAGCAATCTGGATGAAGGAGTTCATTGCCGACCTAGGAGTTATTCCCAATGCATCGGGGCCGATGACTCTCTTCTGTGACAACACTGGAGCTATTGCCCTTGCCAAGGAGCCCAGGTTTCACAAGAAGACCAGGCACATCAAGCGTCGCTTCAACTCCATTCGTGAAAATGTTCAAAATGGAGACATAGATATTTGTAAAGTGCATACGGATTTGAATGTCGCAGATCCGTTGACTAAACCTCTTCCACGGGCGAAACATGATCAACACCAGAACTCTATGGGTGTACGATTCATCACAATGTAACTAGATTATTGACTCTAGTGCAAGTGGGAGACTGTTGGAAATATGCCCTAGAGGCAATAATAAAATGGTTATTATTATATTTCCTTGTTCATGATAATTGTCTATTGTTCATGCTATAATTGTGTTATCCGGAAATCGTAATACATGTGTGAACACATAGACCATAACATGTCCCTAGTGAGCCTCTAGTTGACTAGCTCGTTGATCAATAGATGGTTACGGTTTCCTGACCATGGACATTGGATGTCATTGATAACGGGATCACATCATTAGGAGAATGATGTGATGGACAAGACCCAATCCTAAGCATAGCACTAGATCGTGTAGTTCGTTTGCTAAAGCTTTTCTAATGTCAAGTATCATTTCCTTAGACCATGAGATCGTGCAACTCCCGGATACCGTAGGAATGCTTTGGGTGTACCAAACGTCACAACGTAACTGGGTGGCTATAAAGGTGCACTACAGGTATCTCCGAAAGTGTCTGTTGGGTTGGCACGGATCGAGACTGGGATTTGTCACTCCGTATGACGGAGAGGTATCTCTGGGCCCACTCGGTAATGCATCATCATAATGAGCTCAATGTGACTAAGTAGTTAGTCACGGGATCATGCATTACGGAACGAGTAAAGTGACTTGCCGGTAACGAGATTGAACGAGGTATTGGGATACCGACGATCGAATCTCGGGCAAGTAACGTACCGATTGACAAAGGGAATTGTATACGGGATTGATTGAATCCTCGACATCGTGGTTCATCCGATGAGATTATCGTGGAGCATGTGGGAGCCAACATGGGTATCCAGATCCCGCTGTTGGTTATTGACCGGAGAGTTGTCTCGGTCATGTCTACGTGTCTCCCGAACCCGTAGGGTCTACACACTTAAGGTTCGGTGACGCTAGAGTTGTAGAGATATTAGTATGCGGTTAACCGAAAGTTGTTCGGAGTCCCGGATGAGATCCCGGACGTCACGAGGAGTTCCGGAATGGTCCGGAGGTAAAGATTTATATATAGGAAGTCCAGTTTCGGCCACCGGGAGAGTTTCGGGGGTCACCGGTATTGTACCGGGACCACCGGAAGGGTCCCGGGGGTCCACCGGGTGGGGCCACCTATCCCGGAGGGCCCCATGGGCTGAAGTGGCGTGGGAACCAGCCCCTGGTGGGCTGGTGCGCCCCACCCAAGGGCCCAAGGCGCCTAGGGTTGGAAACCCTAGGGGGCCGTTGCCCCCCGAGGGGGCATGCGCCCCCTGGTTGGAAACCCTAAGGGGGCCGTTGCCCCCCGAGGGGCCGCCCGGGCCCCCCCTCTAGATGGGATCTCCAAGGGGGGCATGCGCCCCCCTAGCCCCTATATATAGTGGAGGGGAGGGAGGGCAGCCGCACCCTAAGCCCTGGCGCCTCCCTCTCCCTCCCGTGACACCTCTTCCTCCTCCAGTAGCGCTTGGCGAAGCCCTGCTGGAATCCCGCTGCTTCCACCACCACGCCGTCGTGCTGCTGGATCTCCATCAACTTCTCCTTCCCCCTTGCTGGATCAAGAAGGAGGAGACGTCTCCGCTCCGTACGTGTGTTGAACGCGGAGGTGCCGTCCGTTCGGCGCTAGGATCATCGGTGATTTGGATCACGACGAGTACGACTCCATCAACCCCGTTCTCTTGAACGCTTCCGCTCGCGATCTACAAGGGTATGTAGATGCACTCCTCTCTCTGTCGTTGCTAGATGACTCCATAGATTGATCTTGGTGATGCGTAGAAAATTTTAAATTTCTGTTATGATCCCCAACAATTGCTCGGGGGGGGGGGGGGGGCTTTGTGTGGCGCGTCCTGCCATCGCCCTTGCTGCTGGAGGAGGTTGAGAGGTGCGAGCCTTGTGTTGTTGAAAGTTCCTTGACCGCTTGTGTACCACCATACGACGTTGGAAGTTCTTTGTTGCAATGTCGGTCACCCATCCCCCTTCGTCTGTCATCTCTCTTTTGGGGCAACATCGTACATCATTCTTCCCCTTATATTTATTTTGCTCCTCCTCCCTTCTTATCCATGTCATGCCAATTGTTTACCATTTGGATTGGGATTGGAGTGAGGTGTTGGCGGGGATGGTAGGATTCTCTCTCTATCTATCTCTCTCTTTGTGTGTGTGTGTGCTCTCTCTCTCTCTTTGTGTGTGTGCTCTGTGTGTGTGTGTGCGCGCGCGCGTGTGTGACTGATTTAGGCTACGGCATCTGGCGACGAGGGGTCTTCCTATCCAAGAGAAGGTTCATTCCTGCGATTTGGATTCAGGAGGAGTGAGAGGAAAAGGAGGGGGGTCTGAGATGAGGGGAGAAGATGAATTGGTTGTCGATGTGGCCTGTGAGTGGGACGTTTTCACTATTTTGCATATGCTAACTACAACAGTAGTCTGCATTCATGGGTGCTAGGCAATCGTTATGGAGGTTGTGTCACCACCAACAACAATGCACCGGCACCTGAACCATCTCAACTAGCCAACCATCAAGAGCATGAGGTAGTCGCAATTGTTTAACTGAATTCCCACCAAGGAGTTGGGTTGACCTTACTTCTTTGTGGCTAGTGAACTTTGTGTTGATTCACTAGCAAATGGGAGTTCAACAAATGACTTTTTGTTTATCTGAATAGATTTCTTGTGGGTGTTGTTCTTATGATTAACTATCATCTTTCTTCCTATGGATTTGGTGTAGTATTATAGCTGCATTACGTAGGATTTGGCTAACGTATGGATTGTATTCTCCAAATTCGGATAAGATTGCCTTTTCTCTGCTTCTTTTGGGTTATTCTTGGGGTTATTATCTGCTGCTGTTTTTGAGTTTTCTTAAGTTGTCATGTTTGGAGGTAGATTATGCAAATTCAAGCGACGTGGAGCAAGAAAGATTGGATTTGCATCTACTCAAGATGGTTTTGCCAAAGTGGACTTCTTCAGTTGGAAAGGAACAAAACCTTTCTTGGTTTTTTGGACATTCTACCTGCTTGTCAAAAATTAGTAGCTTTTGGACATCAGACGGTGAGTAAAGTTCAACAATGTGTTGCTAAATGCCATTTTCCCTTGTATTTTTATTAGTAGATGTAAATTTGAAGATTTTCTACAACAATCTAACTGGGCATAGTTGTGTCAAGAACAACGTCTTTTCTATTTCTGAATTCTAATCCATATATGTAGCAACTTTTATTCCTCATTCCTCATTAGAAGTGTGCAGAGATTGGATGGAGACATCATCGAACTGTGTGCACACCTCACATGAACCAACCCTCAATCATCATCCCCTCGTGAATCACAATCTAGGTAAAATCATTCACTTTCCAATCCATTATCCATGACTGAATTGGTGCATACATTGTGACTACCAAAATTGTATCTCTTTATTGCTGCAGACGGGCTACCACCTGGGAGGCTTGTATGATGATGCTAAGAGAAGCCTAGACTCTTACAGTGATGATGAGAAGTCGATGCTCTAGTTGTAGCGTCAGAGTGGGAGATGTCAGGAGGGCACTATCAGGCGAACTAAGAAGGACAACATGTTCTAAGCGAGCTCCGTAGTGCACTTGGTTCATCATGTTAACCCTAACCCCTTAAATATGGAAACAAGAACACTAGGTTGTTCCCAAATTGGACCAAAGCCTCACAAACTTAGTTAGTCATGCTTATATTTATGGCTTTCGTAATCTATTGAAAACATATTAAATTCATTGTTTATCTCATTGATTTTGCTATTGGGCATTCTGTAGGTAATGCATAACAAGCAACATATTGTGCTTAGTGTTCGTTCAAATCACTGGTTCGGCTGCTACAACATATTGCATTTATATCGATTTGTGTCGTAAGAGTGTACTATGTGAAGTATGCGTTTTGGCTTATGTTTTTTACCTGGTAAATTTGGATGTTCTGTAAATTGTAAAAAGGTTGTGTGACTAGGTATTGATGTACTTAGGCATTCACTTATAAAAATATGGGTAAAAATCCAATGGCAATTTGATGTTTACAATTTGCATCAATAGCCAATACTGCATCAATTTTGTTATGTTTCATCGCGCAACGAAGCAGTTCATTAGAAGTTGCCCCCAAATAAGATTATCAGAAAGAGCCCTTTGAAGAACTACATTAAGAAAAACATGGTCCATCCCCCAACCACACACCAAACCAAATAACAAGACTAAAAAATGCAGTCACAGAAAGCATCGACAACACATATAACTAGGTATAATTTAATTTTCAAGCAAGACATTTGTGCATAAAGGCAACTGGTGTGATCTACATACTTGAGAATGCCAATGTCATTCTCCTCTAGATGAGTTAATTACCAAACTTGTAATTAAATCAACATATTTTTTTATCATAGCACTCAGACCCATCAAGGGCCAAACTAAAATGTAGAGGATATGGGTCCTCCCCTAACCCCATATGTGTGCTAAAATACGGTATGTGGATATAGATCGTATTAATATTTATTTTACCACTAATTATTAATGCTAAAATTTGATTAATTATATGTATTTTAATATCCTTTCTAAGCGTACAATTGTAGAGAAAAGCCAACTTATCATTATTATAAGCTTTTTCCTATGCTACTTTGAAAGTGTACCCCTACCATTTTATTCACGTGAACTACATGCAACACTTCCTGTGAAATTAATATACCTTCCATGATATTTCTTATTTTAATGAAAGTAATATGAATGCGATTTTCCTCTATAGGATAGTAATGCTTACAATTTGAGTACTCCCAAGAGATGAGTGGAGATCTTAACTCTTAGAATTTGAGCACTACCAACTCTCTAGACGTTTTCCATGAATTTAAAAGATGCTAATGTTAATTAATGCACACTGGCCTCTTACTCGACAGTCCATTTTATTTATTCAAACAATTTTAATTGGTAAAATAGTGA
This sequence comes from Triticum aestivum, assembly GCF_018294505.1. Classification (NCBI taxonomy): domain Eukaryota; kingdom Viridiplantae; phylum Streptophyta; class Magnoliopsida; order Poales; family Poaceae; genus Triticum; species Triticum aestivum. The sequence continues at coordinate 615,274,996 of NC_057799.1, read as the reverse complement.
CCATTTTTGCCTTCCATTAAACGTTATTCGTCTTATTTTTTGTCATTTGCATGCTTCTCTTCGTCGTTTCATGGAAGACTAATTAAGGTAATTAACACAAGTTCTGTAAAATGTTTGATCTGTTTCTCTTATAAAGGCACACCAACTCGATCTCGTTGTGCCTCAGAGCCCAGAGACCATTGCACTCCATGGCATTGTTTAGATTCTCCTTGGTTGCCTCTATGACACCATGATCTATCCAGACACATTGGTGCAAGAGTGTGACGACACGTACGAGCCCAGAGATCACCACGTCATGATACCAACCGGACATAACTCGTTCCGGTCGGCAACAATCGTATAGGTTAATAATTCATGAATTATCGTCTCCACAATAATCATATATCTATTTACATGTATCTACCTTCAAATTATTGGCAATAATCATATATATATATATATTCCAATATTTATAATAACCATATCTTTAACATTGAGATTGTCATTTAGCTAAGATCTTGCATGTGATACCCCAGGCAATGGCTAAATAGATATAAGATTAGAGTTATTGTATCCAATTTTTATGAAGTCTTTGAGCATACATTCTATATCTAGGAAATGTAAGACGTGATAAAGGCGCGAAGAAGGGGCGGAGGTAGGTTGACTAAGTATAGGAAGATGAAACAAGGAAAATGATAGTATTAAGTTTATGTTGATGCAACATGTGTTTGTAATTTTTCAAATTATCTCATGCGGTGGGAAATACGGTTATTGTTCTTCATTGGATATATGACTGGCCTACCATTTGAGGACAAAAAGACCTAATGGCAATTATGGCACTCTCATAACCATTCCTAAGAGGGGAGCCACCCCGATTTATATTTATTGCAACATTGATAGATTGGTGCCAAGTATCAACCATCAAACACTACAACAACAAATATCTCTGTTGTGAAATTTCTAAGTAATAGTAGATATTTATTACACATGAATTAAGATATTTTAAATAAACTCAAAATCTTAGAGTTGTGGGGTATAACTCTATCTACTAGGGTTACAATCATGATTGTCGTATTCACAGACATGTCAATATGTTCGATAAAAATTTAATGAAATGTGTAAAAAAAAATCGTAGTCTATTTTGGCACATCATACTAATGTATGATTATAGGCGCTTGTGTATAATTGTCTCCTTGTAGTCATTTTTTTTCCTAACTTTGACATAAAAATGACTAATAAATTATGAGTTATATCTGACAAAAATATATCATTGACAACTTCTTTCAAATATGAAATCAATGATATAATTTTGAAGGAATATAACTCATAGGGATGCAAGCGGCAGCTCGGTTTGTCCCGCCAAACTTATCAATCATTTCAAATTTGCTCATCACTTGCCTAAAATTAACACCACTTTTGTGCTATGTTATTGCCCGCTAGCCCGCTCCGTTTGCACCCCTAACTCATACAATGTTCTTAGTCAAATTTAGTTTTAAAATTCAAAAGGACCAAGACAGAAAAAGTACTTCTAGAACCCTTCTCATAAATTAAAGTGATGTTAATTAAACGAACAGCAGACTCTTAAATTCGTCAATCAACATCTGGCCAGTTCCATCGAACATTTTTTTATTGAAAGTCAAACGCGGCCATTCGTGCGCGCCATCATCGGTTATCACTCCTATTTTTGCCTTGTTTTCCGGCCGTTTCATGGGGACTAATTAAGCCAAGCCGTGGAGGAAACTGTTGGATCCGTTTCCCCTACAAAGCCGCATCGCCTCCAGCTACCCGCCGTTCCCTCCATGCCATTCCCCCGAGCCATTCCCGCCGTGACGCCGTAGCCGCGCCTGCATGCGCGCGCGCGCGTAACCAGGAGGAACCAGCTAGCACCGGGCTGTGTCCGGCCGGCCGGCGATGGGGTGCACCAGCTCGGTGGAGGCGCGGCGCGACATGCGCTGGGTGGAGGCGGCGGCCGTCGGCCCGCGCGCGAGGCGGAGCTTCTCGCTGTCGTCCGCCGACCGGCAGCGGCTGCGGGCCAAGGCCGCGTCCGTGCTGCGCAGCCTCGGCCCCGTCCCGGGCCGGCGATCCGGCGCGTCGTCGAGCAAGTACGCGACCCTGTCGGTCGAGGAGATCATGGTGAAGTTCGAGAATGACCGCGCCTTGCGGGAGGTGCTCGCCCGTCTCAAGGAGACGGCGGCGGCGGCGGCGAAGCGGAATGCCGCCGTCGGGCCTAGGACAAGCACGCCGACGCTGACGCCGCCCAACGAGCCGGAGGTGATCAATGCGTGGGAGCTCATGGCCGGGCTCGAGGACGAGGGGCCCACGCCGCGGGCAACGCATCATGAGCCCCCGCCGACGACGCCGCCGTGGATGCTGGCCGACCAGGACGTGCCCGTTGCCTTCGAGTTTGACCCGGAGATACTGTCCAGCTTCCGGGAGGCCCTCGCGCAGGACACGTCGCCGTCACAGCAGCCGATCACGGCCAGCTCGCCCACGGACAAGGAGGAATCGGCGTCGCAGCAACAGGCGAAGGTCGCCGACGACGCCAGTGCATGCACGCCGGTGTCGCCGCCCACCAGGGACACCGCGAGCTCACCCGCGGACAAGGAGAAGGAGGAACCTGCGTCGCAGAAGGAGAAGAAGGACGGCGCCGACGCAAGCGCATGCACGCCGGCCTCGGCGCCCACCAGGGACATGCCGGAGCTCGCCGACATCGTGCGCGCCCGCATCAACGCGTTCCAAGAAAAGATCCAAGAGCGGAGGACGAGCAACGGCGCCCGCGACACCAAGGTGTTGGGGCCGCCGGGCGGCAGGCGGAGGGCGGTGGTGTACTTCACCAGCCTCCGCGGCGTGCGCAAGACGTTCGTGGACGGCTGCAGCGTGCGCAACATCCTGCGCAGCTACGGCGTGCGCCTGGACGAGCGCGACGTGTCCATGCACGCCGCCTTCAAGTCCGAGCTGGCCCAGCTCCTCACCGGCCCCGCCACCACGCTCCCGCGCGTGTTCGTCGACGGGCGGTACCTGGGCGGCGCCGAGGACGTGCAGGCGCTGCACGAGGCCGGCGAGCTCTCGCGCGCACTGGAGGGGTGCGACGCCGCGCCAGTGCGCAAGCTCGGGTGCATGCAGGCGTGCGCGGCCTGCGGCGACGTCCGGTTCGTGCCCTGCGAGACGTGCTACGGCAGCTGCAAGATCTTCGTCCATTACGAGGATGACGACGACGACGGCGAGTTCCAGCGGTGCCCGGACTGCAACGAGAACGGCCTCATCGGATGCCCCGTCTGCTGCTGCTGATGCTCTGTTTTTTTCCGTTACAGTCTACCGTAGGCTAAAGTTCTCCTGCTGTTCTAGTTGCTTCTACTTTGTACAGTGTGAAGAGCATTTACAGAAGAATCCTACTATATCCGGCAAGAGGTTTTGCTTAGGCTCCTACAGTAATAATTTTCTCCCTCCCTAATAAGTCCTGTTGTAGATCTATGAGGTCAAATTTTGTTGGTCAAGAGTGAATACATACAGCCATATAAATTTAGTACCCAGCCTCTGTTGATCTGTGATATTTAGGTTCAGAATTTTATCTGAATCTGCGTTAGGGATGGAATGTCGGCCTCAACATTCAACGTGGGCAGAACGTTCAGAAAAAAGGCCAACGCGTCAACACTAAAATGGATAATGAACTCGAATAAACCAGAGTATCAGAAACGTCAGAGACATGATTGCACGACCACCTTGACTGAATTCTGCACATAGCTTGTTCAAACCACATTTGTTGTCTGAATAACTGACAGTTTTCTCTAGCTACCACAATACTGTTATTATATACTGTATCATACATAGCACATAAATATCATACCTTAAGACTCTTAAGTTCAACCCTGGTGTCTGAATAACTGACTTTTGTATAACCGACACAACGAACTGTTCGAACGGGGAGTTTGTTTCCACTTAATTCTGCCTGCCGTGAGCAGCCAGATTTTCAGCGGCCTTGGCGGCGCGGGTGAGAGCATCGGACACCATCATAGCTCCTGCGGAGAAGTAGCTGCTGGTCACGATGGTGTTCATAACCTTGACTGCTGTTCTTCCGGTGGCGGTGGCGACGGTCTTGGTCGTCTCAGTAACATGGTATGTCTCGTCCACTGATCTGATTGCGCCAACACCAGCGCTGACTCTGTCCGTCAGGCCAAGCCTCCTGCTCAGCTCCGCAGCCTTTGCTGCCGCAGACCCAGATAGCTGGTGGGACTCGTCGAAAGCTCTAGCCCTGGACAATGCGTCCTTGCTCAGTATGTACCCCCTTGACAGCATTGTCTTCACGACATCCTGAGCCACTGTCAATGCTTCCTGTGGAGTGGCGTTGAACTGGCATGATTGGTAGTCCTGTTCAAGTTGTGGTCATGAAAAATAATTGTCAGCAAATGAAGTCACGATGATATTCAGATTAGCTGATTTAAAACTGATAGTACTAAAAAAGGGACGTGATTTTCTGGTTTTATTTCTGTTGTTACTTTTCATGTGAGGGGATAATTTCTTACATTTAACATAAAGACATCAATTTAATAACTGACAGTGTCTTCTTATTTTATTTTATCACTGACTTACTATGTGACCAACACATTCCAAATTATCATCACAGAACATAAAAATGATCAACCACGTGAATTGGTAGCATGAATGATGATCATACCCTATATTCAATTTCCTCCTCGACCTGCCAAGTTGGTCTGTCCCAGAAATTACAAGGCTCATCAGGCTGTCCCCAACGAGATATGCACACTGGCTGATCCACAATGGTAGCCCCCTGTCAAGATATAAAGTGTCATCAAGGTAAAAAAAAACAGAAAGTATGTGTCTGCAATTTACGAGAAATATGCTCAAAAAACAGTCATCTAGCCACTATCTGTCAACTGATAACAGTTGCATCTTGAAGGACTACACCAGTATGGAATCCGAGCTAAACTATGTACCTGACATGATTGAATGTAGGGGACTAGGGAAAGAATATTTGTGCAGATAAAGATGTAAGATGTCACTATGGGGAAAACAGAAATTGTCTGCAATTTACAAGAGGTAGACTGAACAAGTCATATGGGCACTATTTGTCAAGTGATAACAGTTACATCTTTAAGGACTTCACTAGTATAGAATCTGAGCTAAACTATGTACTTGAGATGATGGAATGTAGGGGAAAGTCAATATTAACACACGCGAAAGAACCAAACTATTCTCCTGGCCAAGGGAACTTAATTCACAGTTTTTTTGTTCTTTAGGGAACTTATTAATTCACAGTTTTTTTCTTTAGGGAACTTAATTCACAGTTAATCAGTAGACCATACAACGTTAGGAATTAATCATAGGAATTGGACAAGTCATGATAAAAAAAAGAGCCCAGAGCACTGCTTTGAAAAATATTGCTGCCAATAAAACTTACACTCAGCAATACTGCAGTTTCCAAGGCATAGGGTTCCTTGAAAGTCACATAAGCAGTTGAACCATACCCTCCTGATCTGTTAGTGTTAAATTTGTCAGAAAATGAATGATAGGAAGAACAAGACATGGAAATAGCACAAAACTTTGAACTGTCTAATCAGGTGACAGTTGGATATTGAAAATGAACAGAAAACATAATATTGTCCAAGACCAAATGTTCAATAAGAATGATGAATCTTGAAACTTGCTCAGCAGGTCTTCACATCACAAATAGTTAACTAACTGTAGCTTATGAATGACAAGTAAACATCACCTGATAAGGTCTATATGCTCAATAGGTCCAGAGAATGAGAAGAACTCATGAAGATCATTTTCAGAAGCGCTGCTTGACAGGTTAGTGACTTCCACCGTGTACCCTGTTCCGCTCATGATTCTGTAGGTCAGCAAACACACAGGATGAGCATTCCCTGCAGATGGGTTACATGTACCTCTAGTAATTCAATGCGCGGATCATAGTAGTATAGTGCTATCTGAGGGCTGCATACGCTACCTTACAACTTATCAATAGATTATATCTCTGCATCTAAATTACTTGAGTTGCAAACACTTACAGTTGCTAATGCTATTCTTTGAGAGACGCTCTTAGGAAACTTTGGACATTCTGTTAATTTGCTTATTCAATTATTTCTGTTTTCCCTACAAGCATGGTATAGGTGCCATCCGAGCAAGAAAAATGGTATTTATAGGAACGAAACAAAAAAACATTTATCAGCTGGCTCAACAAAAAAACATCTTCTCCCTAACAGAATACTTGTGAAACATGTATGGTGATTGCATCACCACTAGAATGACAACTCCACTACAGAACCATGCAAAATAACATGCCCGTTAACAGAAGGTGACCTGTAGCAAATGCAAACAATGTACTAGAAAGTAATTCCAGCGTACAGTCTTTTCTCTTTATTTTTAGTGTCTGAACCGTGAGTTGCTAAATGGAGTTTTTTTATAGAATTGCCTTGTGCTTTGTGGAAACTGCTGCTGCCGTGTGCAATAGCTTTCCACCTAACCTTTTTATGGGCAAAAGGTTTTCAGCTAGTTGCTTATTAACCTACTAGGCTTTCGTTGATCCTAGTTGCTTCTCTGATTCACTGCCAAACAAAAAGGTACCCAACCACTCACATTATTTTGCGCCCAAAGTCATTCACTGTTCAACCAGCAGATTCCCCACACAAACAGCTAGGTGAATAAACTATGATCATGATTTGCCGTCCATGATTCAATCAGAAAACCAGCACAAACTGTCACACAGAGATGCATACCGCACATACACCGACGCGATGATCGAAACATGCGAGTAGTACAATCTGAACTAGAATCGGACAAGACTGAATGAGATCAGAGCACAGGCTAATTGAACTAGTGGATCACACAAGACGAAGGCAAATAAACAGAAAAGCTAATCAGCTAATGCAAGCAGGGACGGCCAAATCAAGCAAATCCTGATTCCTAATAGACAGATCATCGGCGACATTAGAACCAATCGAACCTAAATCAAAAGCGCAGGGCAGAAAACAAGATATATCAGGAAAGACAGGAACGCTTACCCCTTCTCTGCCGGGTGCGGACTCCTCTTCCTCCTCCGCGCGCCCCCAATATCGCTGCAATGGATCACGCGGTGGGTCTGGGTCTGGCTGGATAGTAGTAGGTCGGGAGGCCGCCGCCAGCACGGCACGGCACGGCACCACCCACCGCACCAAGGGAAGCTATGCCGCGCCGGTCCAAACTGGGAAACCCAGCGGCAGCGGTGGCCTTTAGTGCGTGGGGGCGGGGCGAGACCTCGATCTCCTACCTAACTGCAACCGACGCGCCTCTTTTTATCCTTCCTTTTTCTCTCCTCACGCAGCCGCAGGCACGCGCGCAAGCGCACAGCGTGATCCGCCGCCGCCGGGATGGGGTGGTGGTCTTCTCGCCTCGGATTGGGGGTGGGAGTGGGGGTGGGAGTGGACTGCTGGTTCCGTCCAATCGTCTGTTCGCTCCTTCACATGGAGAGAAACTACCCCGTGGCCGTGGCCGGACAAGATGTCGGCAGGCCTATCCGCAGTCTTCGGCGACGCAAAATCCTTTTGGATTGTGATCTATCAAAATTTGCCGGTTTTAAAAGAAGTTTAACCTAAATTAAATTTCCTTTGAAAATTGTTTGAATCTGGCCCACAATTTCAAGGTTGTGCATATTTTGGTATGCACCAAAATTGCTGAAATCTCATAAAAATATATTCGCGGGTCAAGCTGATGAAAAAAATCCATAATTTTCACTAAACTTTTGATTGAGAATGAATTTTGACTGGGCATTGATATTAAACTCCAGGTAGGTGCAAAATCATCCATCCATGCACGGAAAACTCCTGGTAGGTGTAAAATCATCCTTCCATGACTATACATCTCACGACAAATGGTTCCAAAATATCATGTTGTTAGTAGTACTAGAAAATGGGTATTAGCTTTTATTTATACAAACGCAGGTTTTTATTCGTTTCATGACAGGGGGGGGGGGGGGGGTGTTCATGGAACAACTTTATTTTGTTTTGTATTATGATTCTTCTTATTTTATTTTTTATTTTTTGGGTTTTTATTTATTTATATGTTACTTTCTTTGTCCATTTTGTAATTTTTTGTTTTTTAATGTTTTATGTAATATATAAAGATTTTTAGGGCAAAGGTTTAAAATTCCACGACATAAATTTTTGAACCCCGCCAAAATATGCAAAAGGTCAGAATACATGAGAATTCTTGTGGATTTCAATATATCAAATTCACTAGGTTCTAGCAAGATATGATATATTTTAATTTTGATTTAAAGTTAGTTAGAATCTGTCAACAAAATTTGAGGTTACAAAATATCTTGGTACCCACCGAAACTCCTAAAATTTAATAAATTTCATCAAAATATAGTAAAAAATCGAGCTTATGAAACAAATCCATAAATCTCGCTAAACTTCTGATTAAGATCAAATTTTGACTGAGCATCGTTATTAAACTTGTGGTAGGTGTAAAATCATCCTTCCACAGCTCTACATCTCATGACAAAATGGTATCCAAAAATCATTTTGGTAGTACTAGAAAATGGATATTACACCTCCATTCCAGAATATATGGTGCATCAGTTTTCCGTGCAAGTCAAACTTACTTATGTTTGACCAAGATTATAGAAGAAAATTTGAACATCAACAATACAAAAAAATAAAATATGAAAATACTTTTAGTGATGTATCTAATGCTAAAGATTGGGTATTGTAGATATTTGATATATTTTTTCCTGAAAACTTGGGTTGTAGCCCACTAGGAAGAATCCCTACACTGCGAGGAGACTTCCTTGATTGGGCTTGGGCTTCTTCGCTCGCTTGTCTTCTTCTTTGACTTATTTTTTATGTTGTCTTCCTCTTTTAATTTGTTGACCAGGAAGCCTTTCATGTACTTTCATTGACCGGGGTAGTCTGCTAAGACCCATGGGGGTTGGCTTGGACAATTGTTGACTTCTTTGACTTTTGTTAACCGTTTGTGTGAAACTCCATGTAGGATCTGGAGTGGGACCTCCGGCGGGTTAAAATTCATTACTACAACAAAAATAAATTGAACCTGCCCACAAATTTTGAGGTTGCAAATATCTCGGCATCCATTGAATTTCTATAATTTAACAAATTTCACCATAATTTAGTTGAGAATAGAATTGATGAAAAAAAAATCCCTAATGCTCTCTAAACTTCCGATTAAGAATGCATTCTGAGCATGGATATTAAAAAATAATCTTGGTAGTCACTCCATGTAGAGTGTAGCATGTCGAACTAATGAAACAAAAATCCCTTATTATCTTTAAGAATGGATTAAGAATGCTCTCTATACTGCATTGACTTGTGTGACACTCCATTTAGGATAGAGAGTGGGACCTTGAGCGGGTTGAAATTCATTACTACAACAAAGTTAATTCGAATCTGCCCACAAATTTTGATGATACAAATATCCCGGCACTCACCGAAATTGCTAAAATTTAAGAAATTTCATCAAAAAAATTGTCGAGAATAGAACTGATGAAACGTATCCCTAGTGTTCTCTAAACTTCCGATTAAGAACGGATTTTGAGTATGGATATTAAAGCAATCTTGGTAGGTGTAAAAGCATCCTTCCATGGCACAACCATCTCGGATTTTTTTTTTGCAAAATTCATGTTGCTAACGATGAAATGAATTCTTGTCGCAAAAAAAGAGAGGGAATGAATAGTAGTGGTAGTAATTTTCAATTAATTATTTGAAACTATGCAGCTCTTCCCTGTCGCCGGACCAGAAGCTAGCCAGCGGAAATGATTGCTGCATTTTTTTAGAATCACCGGGGGGAGTTTCCCCACCTGAGTATATTACTCAAAGTGGCCAAAATGCCAGAGTGGTGATCCAGTTTATAAGGAAAACCGGATCAAAAACCTTAACAAAATGACCCCGTTTATAAGGGAAACCGGGCCGAAAACCGTACAAGGCACGGCCTAGCTGGCAGACATAGGACCATCACCATGAGAGACACAAGTAGATGTGGGGTGTCGTCGAGAGATCACAATACCAGGACTTTGCAACAGCCGAACGCAACGGCGGGCATACCGGCCCCATGGCACAACTTAGGAGTATCCACAATCAACGAGTGTCATCCCAGACACGAACCTTGACTGGGGCTCCGCCACAGAAAAACGGAACGAATAGCAGTTTGAGAGGCATCTTGCGCCATCCTTGAGCAAAGATGAGTTGAGACAACACCAAGAGCACCAAGCTCGCCGCAACACAACGGTAACCATGAGAGGGTCTTGAGCAACCATTACCAACCTGAGCCGCACGAGAACACCACCACTGTAGACGAAGAGCTCCAATCAACCGAGACCATCCATGATGCCTCAAGGCTATTGGCGCAGCCCAAAGGCAACGAGCGACCGAGTCCACACCCGAACGAAGAGCCACACGCAGCCGAGTCTACATCACAACAGCGGCACCGCCGGCGAAGCCGATTGGCATCAAGGAGCCGAGTCTACACCCGGATCGCTTCTCCGAGCACACCGGCGCAAGCCGGCAGCGCCACCACCACCGTCCAACCCGCAATGAGCAATCACCACACAATCCACCAAGCTGATGCCTTCAGGAAGGAATGCGACGCGAAAAGCGCCGCCATCGGCCGTTCCGGATGAACCAGGAACATGGGTTTCCCCAGGAGCCTCGAAGGGGAAGTCACCATGACAGCGATGCCTCCAAGGAGGTAAGCGGCACCCGCGGGCGTCACCATCGCCGGCTCCGGCAGGAGCAGTGGCTTTCGCCCAAGTGAGCAGACCACCTCCGAGGAGAACCGGTAGACTGCGAATCGTTGCTCCCTGCACCACCACAGAGCAAGGGTCACTACAGCCCGCCGCCGCACGTGACCAAATCCGGTCCATGGCAGGCCAGATCCAGATGAATCTGGCCTACCCAATCCACCTCGCAGCGAGCTGGCAGCACGTTGGACTGTGCGCGCAGCTGCACACGGCAGCCACCGGGCCATAGGAACGCCGCAGCACCTGCCCGGAGACAGATCGAAGCGCCCCAGGCCAGCACCAAAACGGTCCGGCCAGATCCGGCACCGGTTGCGCCTCCAACAGCCAGGCGGAGGAAACATCCACCTGCATCTCGCCCGCAGGACCGAGCCATCTCGTGAAGGTCACGACCATGGCAACCCGCGCATAGCAGCGGCGCCCGCCCTCCCGCGGATCTGGAGAAAGGAGCGGCAGAGGACGAAGCGCGTGCAGGCACACGCAAATTCGGCGATGCCCGGGTGCAGCAGGAGGAGGCGGAGACCACGTGGCTGCGCGCGTCCGTAGAGCAGGACGACGACGCATGACACGGTCGGTATGGAGCTGAAGCGGCTGCCATTGGATCTGGAGGGAGAGCTGCGTGCGCCCGTTTCGAGCAGCAGGCCTTCGCCGCCGCCGGTGACGGTCGCCGGCGGCGGCGGCGAGGTGTGGGTGGAGGAAAGTGGGCCGGCGGCTAGGTTTTGGGGGCGCCCCGGTGTCGCCCCTCAGAGCGACACGGGAGCGAGCGTCCGAGAGTTCTAAAAAAATGAAGCGAAAAATCCGGAAATGGTTGCTGCTATATACTACGTGGACGTACTACATGGCAGTAGCTTTGGTCTGCTAGCTCTAGCTATCGCCCCATTCCTCAATATCCAATGTTATCAACATGTGGTTGTATGGTTAGAGGGACTGTGGTATTCCCAACCTATCAGGGTTCAAGTTCTGTTGCTCGCATTTATTTTTGGATTTATTTCAGAATTTTCGGCGATGCGCATTCAGTTGGAGGAGACGTTCCGTCGATGACAAGGTGCCTACGGTGACTTTGTAAATTTCAAGATCATATGCCGGCTCAGTCTTTCGGATGTGCTTATAGGGGTATGGTGTGCGTGTATGCATTAATAGGGGTGAATGTATGCGCGTGTATATGATCACTTGCTTCTGTACCGTGTTAAAAAAAACCCATGTTATCAATCTCAAAAAGAAAAAAAATCCCATGTTACCGCTAATTTTTTTAAGGTGATGTTATCGCTAATTAATCCGACGCTAACGCGACGCTCGCTCGCAACGCAACACATGGAGCGAGCTAGAGAGGGCGTTGCCCGTCGCCAGCATCCTTAGGCCTTGTACAATGGGAGATGCTTAGGGGAGGTGCTTAGAGAAATAAACTGGATGTTTCTTAAGCACCGGTGCTTATTTGTACAGGATAGACGCAAAAAAATTAAAAAACCAGGTTTAAAAATTAAAAAAATTCGCAAAAAAACCAGGTTTAAACCTGCGGAGGAGGCCTTTAGTCCCGGTTAGCCACGAGAACCGGGACTAAAGCCTTTAGTCGCGGTTCGTAAGAGGCGCGACTAAAGGGGGTCTTTAGTCGCGCATATTTAGTCCCGGTTGCACAGCCGGGACTAAAGGCCTTTTTTCTACCAGTGTAAGCGTCTCTTCTGTAAAAATATGGTGTAAGCGTCTCTTCTGTAAAAATATGCACCGGTGCTTCAGAAAAAACCCGATTTATTTTTCTAAGTATCTCTCTAAGCATCTCCCATTGTACAAGGCCTTACGGACGCCGTGAGGTTATCCGGTGCCGTCGATCATCATTAGCAGAGCTTGCGCTTTCCGTAGGAAGAAAACCGTTGCTTGCGACAGGCACGGATGGATGAAGGTCGAGATGGTCCTGCGCTAATAAAGCCCACACGGCAGCGTCGACGGTAGCTAAGTACAGTGTCAAGGTTTTGTAGCACATGTACCCCTCGCGTGTTGTTTGCTCTAGCCTTTTTCCCACCGCGCGCGGGTGTCTTTCCTCTTCCTCAACAAAAGTCTCCTTCCTTCGCCCGTTGGTGTCGCCGCCGATCTGTGCCACCTCCTATGGCCTTTGGACCGTGGAGGTGCGGAGGATCTTAGCCCCCACTGGCGGGAGGGAACATGTTCTCGTTTTTGTTAGATCCAACGTCTTGGTTCAATTGGGGCTGTATGGTGGTGGCGATGTCCCTCACTAGGAATAATGTCTCCCACGTCCTACTCCCGTACCGATGGTGTGAATAGCGTCATCGGTGCGGAGGTGTGTCTCATTCGGATCTCGCGGGATTCAGTCGGTGCTGGTCTTCGGTGGATCCAATTCATCGTTCGTTCGTGTGGTTATAGGTTTGATCTTTCCGATCTACAACCCTCTTCATCGACGATGGTTGCTCCTCTGGTGCGCCGGTCCCTTCGGGCCTTAGCACGCAACTTTTCGACTGCCTACTACAACAAGGTTTGCCCGGCTTCAGTGAGGGAGGAGCGATGACGACGGCACGCCTTCGACTCGCTCTAATGCTTGTAATTGTCGCTAGGTGGTCCATGAATCTAGTTGTAATTTTATTATTTGTAGTGTTCTCTGTACTGCCATGATTAATGAATAGATTGAAAATTTCTCAAAAAAAAAAAGAAGCTAGCTTCAATCAACCGTCTCACCTTTTCAAGTTTTATAGCTTATTTAACCCAGATCAGTTCGATCAGGTAGCACAGGTAATTATTTTAAGCCACTTTCAGTTCAGGAGACCGACATCCTTGGTTGCGTTTTCCACAACATGCATGCAGAGATACAATAGCGTAGGTGGTGGACCGATGAACCCAAGCAGACCGATCGATCAGCGGGGTAGTATAGATAGTCACCGAAACACCGCCCGTGCATGACTTTCTCCATCCACTGGTCGTTTGTCGCTCTGCTTAATCGTAAGCATGTTTCACGCCAGTTGGACACACAAGCAAGAAAGTTTTTTCTTTATAGAGAGAGAAACACTAGCAAGAGAGGCGCTAATGTGGGCCGCAGGCCGGACCGACAGACAAGAATCCGGGAGACAACGTGATCGAACCCAAACACGGCCCTGGCCATCAGTCAGTCAGTGCCGCGCAGTTCAACAACTGGGCTCTGAGCAATGACTTCCCCGTGGCCATGGATCCAACCACAAGAGCGGCTTCGATTGGGTGCAGCCCAACACTGTTCTCATCTCTAAGAACTGGCTAAACACTCTTGCTCAAAGACCAAAAAAACTAAAAATACCGGAGTTCATCCACACACAATATAATGAATCTCCAACTAGAAGACCAAACACTCTTTGCTCCGTATATCCTGCCTGCATTATCCTGATCCTAATCTTAATCCAACACCAGGGACGGGCAGGTCGATCGGTACGTACCGGCGTACATATCCTCGGATTCGTTGCACGGTTGTGGTCATGAGCGTACGGCACATGTGCCTTTGATTTCCTGCCTCCCCCTCCCTTTATGTTAGGTCGCGTTATCATTACATTACATGGTCCATGCACCCTCACTCCACTCCACTCCCTTCCGTCCCCAAACTCTTGTATGGCGAACTCCAGTATGACGGGCAGTGGATTAGACTCTGGGATCTCCCGATTCGCGACCAGGACCTTGTCCCATGCGGGGACGAGGAAGAGATTGCCGTTCACATGGCTCTCTGCAGCTCCCGGGAGGAGTGCGTCCGACCGTGGTCAGACTTAATCCGGCGGCAGTTCACTGCGCCCGTTCTAATGTCGGGCCTGGTGGCTGGAGGCGTGTTAACCCGGCCTCACCGAAAATGGTGACCACCACCTAGCGGCGCAAACCCTTCAATGGCGCATCGTCCCCATGCTGTCGGGCTTCGAGTCCCAGGTCAATGCAAGCCTGCCTCACGAACCATCTATGTCCTATCGAGGCGTGCGTGCCCGTCGTGCGAGACATAGGGCGCGGGAGGCTGCGACAGCCCTCGAGGCCGAGGCCGCGGAGGTGGAGCCCAAGGTGGTGACGTCGAGCTCCGACCACGAGGCGCATGCGTCCACGTCTATCGTGGATCTCACCTCCACCGTCAACATCGAGGCCGCAGGTTTCGATGAGGAAGAGTAGGGCACGGTAAATGACGGCGCCTCGTGTTTCATGTGGGACAGTTCGTCTCCCATGTCCTACTCTACCTCACCGACGACCGGACCTTTCATTTCACGGGTCTCATGACTGCCGGACAAGAACACGAAAGGAAAAAACAAGAACGAGCGCCGGCGAAGATGTAAACTAGGTTTCACGTCTCACGTAATTGTATGGATTTGATGATTCGCAAGGTGGTACCCGGTTGTGGCACAAACATTAATTAACCGCGGACATTTGGAGGCTGGATTTAGTTAGGTCCGGTTGTATATGCTCTAATAAAAGAATAAAAAACATAATACCCTTGTTCGGGTACCTGGTCTTCGTCGACATATATAGCTGTTCTGGTCACTGGGCCGGATGCTATATATAGCGGAAATGATTGCCGTAATAAACATGGACGTAGGTTGATTAACTAACGTAGCTTCACGTGGCCGTAGCTCTGGTCTGTTCTAGGCCCCAGCTAGCTATCTCTTCATCCCAATTCCCATGTTCTGGCCAATTAATCCGACGCTAACGCGACGGTCGCTCGGAACGCAGCACCATTACACATGGAGCGAGCCAGAGGGCGCCGGGCGTTGTCCGTCACCAACAACGAACGCTACGGAGGCCGCGAGGGATCCGCACGGCAAGCTTTCATTACACATGCATGCATACATCCGGTGTCGTTGATCATCATTAGCTAAGCTTGCACTGCACTTTCCCTACTCCCTCCGTTCTTTTTTATAAGTCATTTCAGACAGCTGAAATAGAGCTGTTTTGCACATTGTCTGAAATATCTACAGCGTCATATAAAAGTGAACAGAGAGAGTGCCGTAGATATATAGCTAAGCTTGCACTGCACCTTCATGCATTGCTTGCTTGCTTGCGACGGCCAGCAGGGACCGACGGACGGATCGAGAGGATCGTTCGGCATCAGCTGGTCCTGGTCCTTGCTACGACGCTGCACCTACGTGATTCTAATTAATTAAGTACAGTATATTGGGGGGGAAGTACAGTGTCGAGATGTTGCGGTACACGTTCGCCTTTGCGTGTTCTTTGCTCAACCTAGCTTCCATCCATCGGCTCACCTTTTCAGGTTCTAATTTAACCCTGATCGACTCGATCAGGTACCATAGATTCGTCTCCCGTACGCAGTACAAGGGAAAATAGGCACAGTCAGGGGATCGACGTTTTAGTTACGTTTCTACAGCATTCGGGAGATGCATATACAGGTACAGCCAAGTAAGTTGTAGAGTATGATCATGGCCAAGGAAGAGTTGTAGGCTCATAGCTACAGGGTATTAGGTCGCTGGTGAGCCCAAACAGATCGACATCGATCGGCCGGCCGGCAAGTAGTGACCAAAACAGTCTGCTCATGCATGCCCTCGCCAGACGAATCGACGAGGGCGCCCCGCAGATTCACACCAAAGTTCTGCCGGTTCGTTCGCATATAGGAGGACCAGTCCATGGATATAGATGCAGAAATCGGCCATCCAATACTGTTTGCATACATTTTAAACTAGGTTTCAACAAATCGAACGAAATTCATCAAACCCGACCGAATTCATCAAAGTCCGGATAGAAAATAGCTCAAATTATCCATACATAGCATGCAAATAAGTCTAGTACAACAATAGTTCAAATCAACAAAATTAAGCGAATGTTCAATAAGTTTTTCATGAATGGATCATGTCGTCCAACACATACTGCCCCTTCAGCTTCATCCAACAGTGTATGTATGAAAATGACCGTCCCTCTATCATTCTATCATGTGATACATCACGACAACGCGTACAGGCTACACAATGTGTAAAGCAACATAGAGTGAATGAATGATTCAATCAACAAGTTGAGTAGCAAAACTTACAATCTCCTCCGTTGCCGCGCCCAATGGCCACCTAGTTTGCCTCCAGGCTCTAGCCGAGCAACTGCGTCACAAAACATGATAACAGTGGTCTGGATGGCGTACCATCGATACGATAATGATTTCACATTGCGTTGTTGGATGATGTGCCAGTCGTAAGGCGCAATGTGCTTTCGCGTGTGAAACAAATCATGCACGCGCGCTACCAGAAGATCCACCTCCTGCTCCGGCCTACGAACTCCACGGATACGGTCAATCACGCATCACACAAAAAACTCATCCTTCATAGTTGAGTACCATTCTTCTTAGTCTAAAAGATGACATTTCGTTCAAAAATAAGCTCAACGGCATTTGACCGAACACCTGTCGGGGCGTGCTGTCGGCCATGGATGTCGTCGACGGGGGGCAGAGTGTACCTGGCTACGGACGGGTCCTGGGTGAACGGCACCATCCTAAAAGACAAACGCACATGTCGGTGCTGGTTGTGAACGTCCGGCAATGCGTGTGTGACGGCCGGAGAGGTACAGCGGCAGAGTCGGAGTCGGAGGAAGCAAGGGATAGAAGGGGGGGGGGGAGGGTTGGTAGGAAATGGGACCGAGAAGGAGGATTTTACTGGGACGGGGGTTTGGAGTCCTAGATGGCTGTTGTCCGAAATCCCGCAAAGCCCCCCCCCCCCCTCCCCCGCGTGTGGCCGGACCGATACAGAACCCAGTTGAATGACAAAACACATTCGGACCATGTGGTTTGTATGTACGTGCGCGGTTTGTGGGTTGGCGTTGGAAATGGCCTTGGCACTTATTATCTTCACATTCTTCGCTCGGGTGGACACACAGATAGTGTTACCGTGGGCTGTGGACCGAGACAGGCCCACAACTCCGTGAGACAACGTTATCGGGCCGAAACAGGCCCTGGCCGTCAGTACCGTGCAGTACAACAACATGAGCAGTCAGCAGATAACAAGTTCTGCTGAGCAGGACCCCGAGCAGCTTCGATCGGGTCCAGCCCAACACTGTTGTCTCAGGGGTGTGGGTTCGCCTACTCTCATGTCGATGATTTTTAGGTCATGTCGTTTTGGCTTGCACTGATGCAGCTCTCATGTATGATTCTTAAAGAAAACCCGAAGTTCATCCACATACAACATATACTGAATTTAGATTTCCTGCGACACTAGCTAGCTCCATGCCTCCATATATCCGGCTTCCATGCATGATCGTGAACCTAATCCAGCACAATGTACATCTTTTTTTGACGATGTATCATCTTCCTTTTAATGAATACATATCCAGCTCTCATGTATTATCTTTTTTTTTACATGAAGTTTCACCAAAGAAACTGTGACTGTTCCTAAATTTTAGGATCGGACCCTCCCACGTCGCTCACGTGGGCGACGGGGAGGGCTCTGCCGCCGCCGCCAGCACCCTCCTCTCCCTCCCTCCTATCTCGCCGCTGCCAGAGGATGCGGCCAGGCAAAGTCTGGCCAGCGTCGGCAGCGGGAGGGCGTCTCGTCTTCTCGCACACGGCCTCTATCACGGGGCGGCGAGGTTGGGCGGGGACAACGCGATGGCGAGGGTCGCGGTGGTGCGGCGGCGGTTCCCTACGAAGGTGGCGCTCAGGACCTGCAACGCACGGATAGCTTCGAGGTGGCGGATCGTGCAGGCGAGGGGCCGCGGCGGATCGGGATCCGCCCCGCTCTGATGTCCGTCTTCAGGCGGCTGGGTGGGCCGGTGTCCTCCACCGTGGCGGCGATGTCGTCGGTGTGGTGTGGTGGCGGTCCTAGTACTCTTATCGCATCACATGAACGATCTACATGATCGGTCCTCCTCGATCTGGCCGTCGACGTGTTCCGGAACTGCTCCTGGAGATATTGCCCAAGGATATTTGGATCGGAAAGAATCTGGTCGTGTGCGCCCATATCTGGCTACGCAGCTCCATGAGGGCATGGCGTGAAACTCTGTTGTTTATTGACACCATGGGACATGTTGGTATCTCGATTTCCATGGCGTAGACAGCAGTGGAGAAAACCATGTTGTCTGAGATCGAAGGATCAGTAAGGCGAAGGGGGCCTTGGAGGTGATGGAGTCAGTCAGATGTTTGATAACTTTCAGAAGCAGCAGTGATAAGTGGGGGCGGCAACACAAGAGGACTTCATTTTGGGTGGTGCTTTGTGTTTGTCGAGTCGTGACTTTCGGGGTGAAAACCTAAGGTCTAACCTTCATTGGTTGCGCTTGGCAATTGCCGTACTGAAGGTATTGTTTTGAGAGCTCAGACTTTTTCCAGGGTGAAAACCTAAAATTTTGGATCGGGCGATGACGGCGCTTGTGCACTGTTTCCTTTTTAAAGGTGTCGCTTTTGAAGACCTTTTATGTTTTTCGGGTGTTGTTTTCTGTGGTGGTTTGTGTGGTGCTGCTGAGAGAAGTTGATCACCGTGGCGAGGTCTTTGTTTTTTTTTTCTCTTTTTTTTTCGTGTACTTTTCGGGCTTTGAGGATCCTAAATGTCTTTGAGATATCTTGTTGGTGCTGAGAACGGATGTAATTGATATCTTCATGATATGAATATATTTCTTTTTCAAAAAATCTACACACAACATGCTGAATTTGGAATTTCTGCGACATTGGCTAGCTATATCCTTCCTGCCTGCGTCTTCATGGTCCTGAACCTAATCCAGCCAGCAGCAGGGACGGGCAGGTCGATCGGTACGTTCGTATCCTTTTGATTAGTTGCACGGTTGTGGTCATGGGCGTACGGCACGTGTGCCTTTGATTTCCTGCCTCCCCCTCCCGTTACGTTACGTCGCGCTATCATTGCATTACATGGTCCATGCACTCACACCCCCCGTGTGCATCAACGTCCATCGACATACATACATCTCGCACCGCAACTACGCAGACGGCCACCTCCTTCGCGCGCACCGCAGGGCGTGCAGATATTTCTCCATTGCTCCGGCAGAAATGCTTTCTCCGGCCGGCTACATCATAAACGTAAACGGAGTACGGTACTTGGCCCTGATTGAAATGTTCGCCCGCCAACTTTATTTTCCTGTACTGCTGTCTGTCTGTGCGTACCACTACAGTAATATAAGTCGCCATTAATTTGCTTGTGGTAAGTTGAGTCAGTACGTGCATAGCACGCACTGGTGGTACCCGGCAGAAGATAACTCAGCCATTTAGATTGTTCACGTACGCTTGCTGCAGATTAATTATCCATTCAATTCAGCTAAAGTACGTACGTCAACGTCATGTAAAGCAGGGCCGTAACAACATTAAGGTCATATGTTTGATTTGCAGCCTGAGGTTGCCACACTTTTTTAACTACATGATTGGCGTGTCGTCATAGGGTGAGTTTTTTTGTTAAATCTTGTCGCAGTTGTGGTGGCCATTTTGTTCGTCACACTTCTTATGGGTGGTCGTCGTTTGCCTAAAGTTAGTTGTGGCAAAGTTAGTCATGAACCAAACATGCCCTAATATTCACTTTTTGAGGCATGCAGGTTCTTCGTACAAATAATCGCCCCTAACTAGCTAATTGTGCTCCAAAATTAATGAGCTCAGATGATAAAGCGTACACAACACACTACACACAGTCACACACACACACAAGACACAAGACACAACACACGTATGCATACATCCAAGAGCGCTAGCTGCAATTATCAGGCGTGGCCCATAATCAGGAAAAACAAGCGACCGATCTTAATCAAGAGTCAATTAAGTACCAAACTAATCAACAAAGCACTAGACAACACGCATTAGCCTTTCAGCGTACAGCAGCGTGATGCCAAGCCCTACTACTGGCTAGATAGATACTGGCAGTGTACCGCACAGTGCCAGTATCTCGTGTAATTAAAACCACCGATCATCGTTGCTGTCCAGCCATGCCCGGCACCGCCACCGCCAGCGCCAGGCAATGCTGGCTACAAACCTCTCGCAATCCAATCCAAACTAATCAAGCAGATTAATTAACTAAGAAAATGCAAAAACCTCAAGGAAAAAAGGCTTGCACGTACGTACACTAGCTTGCACGCTAGCCATAGCCACCCAGGGGCATGCTAGCTCGTAGTATGATCTAACGGCGACGGACGGTGTCACGGACGCACGTGTGCGCCGCCGATGGGAGGACGGTGGGAGGGTGGGTCACATGAGGAGGCTCCTGATGACGGCGGCCTGCTCGGCGGTGACGGCGTCGGAGGCGAGCAGCGCGGCGAGGGTCTCGCTGAGGTCGTCCACCTCCCGGTGCAGGCTCCGGATGTAGCTGCAAGTCTCCTGCAGCACCCTCGCCGCCGAACCCTGCAGACAACACGAAGGCTAACTCTCAGTGACACTGGACTGGACGCGCGCGTCGCCATCAGCTGCCTATTCACGGAAAAAGCAGCTGGTACTTTGGTTCGGTACTCTACTCACCCTGTGAGCGCCATTGCGAGCTTGGGACTCCGGGAGCAGCGCCTGCAGCTTGGACAGCAGCTCGGAGATCTGGTCCTCCGAGATCGACGGCGAGCTCCCGGCGCTCCGCGTGCGTGACCTTCGGCTGCTCGACGACATGCTCGCTCGCTCGATCGCTCGCTCACAGCCCGCGCGCGCTAGACAGCTTATGAACGTACGTATCGAGCTGTAGCTTAGAGTGCCCACACCCACACGCAGCTAGCAGTAGGAGATATAGCTTAGCTAAGCTAGCAGCAGACTAACAGTTGGGTGAGTGTAGCTGCTAGCTTGTTGCTTGTTTTTGGTGCAGGTGAGTGGCAGCTGCAGCCGAGGCGAGAGCTATATATAGCGGCCCGAGAAGCAGCTAGCAGAGCGAAGAAGATGAGGTGAGTAGCCGCAGCGCAAGATGGATCAGAGAGGGGAGGAAGCAAGCTAGCTTAGCAGGTGGTAGGAGGAAGAGGAGGGAGCTAGTTAGAAAGAAAGCGAGGGCTGTAAATGGGTGACAGGGAGAGACGACGTGGTGAGCCATGGAGAGCGGCAGCACCACTCTACTACCAGTGGTACTGAGTGGTAGTATTCAGTGACAGTTGCAGCCGAGGTGAGTACTATAGCAGGAGTAGACGGCTCAATTGGGCCCGGGCTTGGGCCGTAGGGCTGGTTAGGACGTACGAGATCGATCCAGTAAATGCTTGTTTATTTCTTCTGTTGGTAGTATTAGTTTAGTTGTGTGGCCTCTGGATTTTGTCTGCACTGTGCGCGGCGGGCTTACACATGGGGGGAGTGTGGAGGTTTCTCTAGATCTGCATGATGCATGCTGAGCACACATGCACGAGCATCGTCCTTGATAGATTAAGAGATCATCAATGTCTCCTAGTGCATAATCATGCATAGATTAAATTAACATGTATCAATGAAGAAGGCTTTATTTCAGAATCCAAATACTCCCTCCGTCACAAAATTGACTCGACTTTGTACTAACTTTGTATTAAAGAGAGTAGGATTTTACCGTCTCTCTATGTCTATGTTGACTGCGTTTTTTTTCTCAAGTGACATTGTACTAGAAAAAAGATGTATTGTTCTAAGGAAAACACTTGGCTTCAACCGGCGGATTGCACGCGAGAGCATCATCCGCCTTGTCCGTTCAACTCGTGTAGCTGCTTGCTGCTCACTGTCCGCTATCGGTTTTTGCAGCAATGTCTCTGTTGCAAAAATAGTTTTAGCAGTACCTTTGTTGCAAAATAAATAAAATGTAACGAGATCTCTATCATAAAAAAATTTGCAGCAAGATCTCTCTTACAAAAAAATTGTAATAAGTCTTCTGTTGCAAAAAATAATTCTACAACTTGACTTATGTTGCAAAATTTTCTGCAACATGACCCGCGTTGCAGAAATTTCTTGCAACACGACTTGTGTTACAATGGCAGAAGGTGACGCTCGACCACTCAATACATCAAATCTGACGGCTCGCGAGGCGCTGCCGGCCGACACGTAGCAGCGCCCTTGTTCTAAACCGACCGGAACTTGAGAAAATCGAAGTCCATTTAGGATTGGCAAAAACCGAAAAAATAAAACAGATGGGAACTGTTAAACAATGCCTTCCTTACAAATGTGTTCTTCAACAGTGTACTAACCAGCAAACATGGCCTTACTTGAAAATATGTGCGTGTGCTTCTGTATTAGTGCCATGGGTGCAGGAGTTCAAAGACTGTTTGCATATCATTTGCCTACTCAACTCGTTCGTGCAGGAACATCTAGGGACGCTGGAAGATTCGTATAGGGTTGTCCCAAGCTGTGTGTGGTGTGGGGGAGAAGGACTGAAGCTTGAAGGAGGGCCAGAATATAAAAACACTGTGTGGAGCGCAGAAATGCCAAGCGCTGGAGCCGGAGGTCGATGCCGATTGGTCACTGCACGGCGCCATGAACTGAACTCCACGTAGGCCATGCTGGTCCTGCCCAATTAACAAGCTTTTCCAACAGGCTCACGCCATGGCCATTGGCTGGCTAACCATCTGCCTCGCGAGGACGATCGAGAAAACTGGTTAGTAGTATAATCATTTGGACTGTACGGGGCAACAGTTCCCATTATAGAAATCCACCAACTACCATCATTGGATCCGTCCTCATGATGCGCCCAATCATGCACTGACCGGTTGTAGTAGAAGCAGTGTAGATATGCTGGACCTCTATATGTTTTGCCATTTCAAATGGCATCTACTGGTTGCTACCTTTGCTGCCTGAGCATCTTCAGCTAAATTGCTTCTTCATTGAGGATCTTTGTCATCTCTGTCCTGTTTCTACCTCTGTTATGGACGTGTTTGGTTGCTAGCAAAATAACCATGCGGGCTCTTGGGGCCAAATCCGAATTGTTTGGTTGCATGTGCCACGGAGAGAAACAAGCCCGCATGAAACTCAAAGGAGCCCTCAGCCTTACCTGAGAGGAATACTCAAATCAGTCGTTTCCTCACATGCAGACTCATGCCCGTGTAATTTACACTGCGGGGGACGTTGCGCGTTGGGTTTTCCGGATAACCAAACAAGTTGCAGAACTTGGCTCAGTGCAAGCATGCCCTCATGCAGGCTCTACCGTGCCAGGTTCCAAAACACGTGAAAAGTGGGATGGGAACCAAACTCACCCTATGCTCCATGTTTCCGCTTTATGTTGACCTTGTAAGGCTTAATTATCGTGGGTGTTCAGCTTTTGCAACGTCAGGACCTTCGTTTAGTTGTGTGGGGTTTCTGGGATGCGTCCCACGATTACCAGGGACTGTAGTCTAGCTTTCAGCAATATGATTTTATGTTGTTTTCTTTTGAGTTGTTTGTATGATAATCTCTCCTGGTTTCCATTACTGGAAATCGACCCTTTTTATTCGACAAAATTCAAATGAACTGTTAAACGTAACACTTGCAAAATGAACCGTGTGTTCTATCAATAAAGCAACAAACATCTCTCATTCATGGAAGCACTCGCGGCTAGGGTGGTGGGATGATTAAAATTCACTTCTAGTAATTAAATCCTTTTAGTCTTTATCTAGTTAAAAAATAATTGTGATTTCATTTTGGTCTTTTTCAGCGAAATCAATGGTTTTCTTTGGTTTTCCATCGTGGACTGTTAATATATACCATTTCACATTCCAAAAATGAACAAACATTGCATTTTTAATGTGTAGCTATATTTTTTTATTTCCTTTACTTCTATGGTTCGGTTATTAAAAGGTTTGTTGAAGGAAATATGCCCTAGAGGCAATAATAAAGTTATTATTTATTTCCTTATATCATGATAAATGTTTATTATTACTTCTATGGTTCGGTTATATCATGATGATGTATTACGGAACGAGTAAAGAGACTTGCCGGTAACGAGATTGAACTAGGTATTAAGATATCTACGATCGAATCTCGGGCAAGTAACATACCGATGACAAAGGGAACAACGTATGTTGTTATGCGGTTTGACCGATAAAGATCTTCGTAGAATATGTAGGAGCCAATATGGGCATCCAGGTCCTGCTATTGGTTATTGACAAGAGAGGTGTCTCGGTCATGTCTACATAGTTCTCGAACCCGTAGGGTCCGCACGCTTAACGTTCGTTGACGATATAGTACTATGAGTTATGTATGTTGGTGACCGAATGTTGTTCGGAGTTTTGGATGAGATCACGGATATGACGAGGAACTCTGGAATGGTCCGGAAGTAAAGATTGATATGTGGATAGTAGTGTTTGATCTCCGGAAAGGTTCCGGAATCCATCGGAAGGGGTTCCGGATGTTTCCTGAAATGTTTGAGCACGAGAACACTTTATCTGGGCCAAAGGGGAAAGCCCACGAGGTTTTTGGAAAGCGCAAAAGGAAGTTTTGCGGAGTCCAGGGGCCAGACGCCGGGAACCCTGGCGTCTGGGTCCAGACGCCGGGAACCCTGGCGTCTGGGTCCAGACGCCGGGAACCCTGGCGTCTGGCCCTGGAGTCCGAGAAGGACTCTTGCCTTTCGGGTGAAACCGACTTTGTGGAAGCTTTTACTCCAAGTTTCGACCCCAAGGCTCAACATATAAATAGAGGGGTAGGGCTAGCACCCAAGAGACATCAAGAAACACCAAGCCGTGTGCCGGCAACCCCGTCTCCTCTAGTTTATCCTCCGTCATAGTTTTCGTAGTGCTTAGGCGAAGCCCTGCGAAGATTGTTCTTCACCAACACCGTCACCACGCCGTCGTGCTGCCGGAACTCATCTACTACTTCACCCCTCTTGCTGGATCGAGAAGGTGAGGACGTCACCGAGCCGAATGTGTGCAGAACTCGGAGGTTCCGTGCTTTCGGTACTTGGATCGGTCGGATCGTGAAGACGTACGACTACATCAACCGCGTTGATATAACGCTTCCTCTTACGGTCTACGAGGGTACGTAGACAACACTCTCCCCTCTTGTTGCTATGCATCACCATGATCTTGCGTGTGCGTAGGAAATTTTTGAAATTACTACGTTCCCCAACAGTGGCATCAGAGCCTGGTTTTATGCGTAGATGTCATATGCACGAGTAGAACACAAGTGAGTTGTGGGCGATATAAGTCATACTGCTTACCAGCATGTCATACTTTGGTTCGGCGGTATTGTTGGATGAAGCGGCCTGGACCAACATTACGCGTACGCTTACGCGAGACTGGTTCTACCGACGTGCTTTGCACATAGGTGGCTGGCGGGTGTCAGTTTCTCCAACTTTAGTTGAACCGAGTGTGGCTACGCCCGGTCCTTGCGAAGGTTAAAACAACACCAACTTGACAAACTATCGTTGTGGTTTTGATGCGTAGGTAAGAACGGTTCTTGCTCAGCCCGTAGCAGCCACGTAAAAACTTGCAACAATAAAGTAGAGGACATCTAACTTGTTTTTGCAGGGCATGTTGTGATGTGATATGGTCAAAGCATGATGCTAAATTTTATTGTATGAGATGATCATGTTTTGTAACCGAGTTATCGGCAACTGGCAGGAGCCATATGGTTGTCGCTTTATTGTATGCAATGCAATCGCCCTGTAATGCTTTACTTTATCACTAAGCGGTAGCGATAGTCGTAGAAGCATAAGATTGGCGAGACGACAACGATGCTACGATGGAGATCAAGGTGTCGCGCCGGTGACGATGGTGATCAGGACGGTGCTTCGGAGATGGAGATCACAAGCACAAGATGATGATGGCCATATCATATCACTTATATTGATTGCATGTGATGTTTATCTTTTATGCATCTTATCTTGCTTTGATTGACGGTAGCATTATAAGATGATCTCTCACTAAATTTCAAGATAAAAGTGTTCTCCCTGAGTATGCACCGTTGCCAAAGTTCGTCGTGCCCAGACACCACGTGATGATCGGGTGTGATAAGCTCTACGTCCATCTACAACGGGTGCAAGCCAGTTTTGCACACGCAGAATACTCAGGTTAAACTTGACGAGCCTAGCATATGCAGATATGGCCTCGGAACACTGAGACCGAAAGGTCGAGCGTGAATCATATAGTAGATATGATCAACATAGTGATGTTCACCATTGAAAGCTACTCCATTTCACGTGATGATTGGTTATGGTTTAGTTGATTTGGATCACGTGATCACTCAGAGGATTAGAGGAATGTCTATCTAAGTGGGAGTTCTTAAGTAATATGATTAATTGAACTTTAATTTATCATGAACTTAGTACCTGATAGTATCTTGCTTGTCTATGTTGATTGTAGATAGATGGCCCGTGCTGTTGTTCCGTTGAATTTTAATGCGTTCCTTGAGAAAGCAAAGTTGAAAGATGATGGTAGCAATTACACGGACTGGGTCCGTAACTTGAGGATTATCCTCATTGCTGCACAGAAGAATTATGTCCTGGAAGCACCTCTAGGTGCCAAACCTGCTGCAGGAGCAACACCAGATGTTATGAACGTCTGGCAGAGCAAAGCTGATGACTATTCGATAGTTCAGTGTGCCATGCTTTACGGCTTAGAACCGGGACTTCAACGACGTTTTGAACGTCATGGAGCATATGAGATGTTCCAGGAGTTGAAGTTAATATTTCAAGCAAATGCCCGGATTGAGAGATATGAAGTCTCCAATAAGTTCTACAGCTGTAAGATGGAGGAGAATAGTTCTGTCAGTGAGCATATACTCAAAATGTCTGGGTATAATAATCACTTGATTCAACTAGGAGTTAATCTTCCGGATGACAGCGTCATTGACAGAATTCTTTAATCACTGCCACCAAGCTACAAGAGCTTCGTGATGAACTATAACATGCAAGGGATGGATAAGACGATTCCCGAGCTCTTCGCAATGCTAAAAGCTGCGGAGGTAGAAATCAAGAAGGAGCATCAAGTGTTGATGGTTAATAAGACCACCAGTTTCAAGAAAAAGGGCAAAGGGAAGAAGAAGGGGAACTTCAAGAAGAACATCAAGCAAGTTGCTGCTCAAGAGAAGAAACCCAAGTCTGGACCTAAGCCTGAGACTGAGTGCTTCTACTGCAAGCAGACTGGTCACTAGAAGCGGAACTGCCCCAAGTATTTGGTGGATAAGAAGGATGGCAAGGTGAACAAAGGTATATGTGATATACATGTTATTGATGTGTATCTTACCAGAGCTCGCAGTAGCACCTGGGTATTTGATACTGGTTCTATTGCTAATATTTGCAACTCAAAACAGGGACTACAGATTAAGCGAACACTGGCCAAGGACGAGGTGACGATGCGCGTGGGAAACAGTTCCAAAGTCGATGTGATCGCCGTCGGCACGCTACCTCTACACCTACCTTCGGGATTAGTATTAGACCTAAATAATTGTTATTTGGTGCCAGCGTTGAGCATGAACATTATATCTGGATCTTGTTTGATGCGAGATAGTTATTCATTTAAATCAGAGAATAATGGTTATTCTATTTATATGAGTAATATCTTTTATGGTCATGCACCCTTGAAGAGCGGTCTATTTTTGATGAATCTCGATAGTAGTGATACACATATTCATAATGTTGAAACCAAAAGATGCAGAGTTGATAATGATAGTGCAACTTATTTGTGGCACTATCGTTTGGGTCATATTGGTGTAAAGCGCATGAAGAAACTCCATACTGATGGACTTTTGGAATCACTTGGTACTTGCGAACCATGCCTCATGGGCAACATGACTAAAACGCCGTTCTCCGGAACTATGGAGCGAGCAACAGATTTGTTGGAAATCATACATACAGATGTATGTGGTCCGATAAATGTTGAGGCTCGCGGCGGATATCGTTATTTTCTCACCTTCACAGATGATTTAAGCAGATATGGGTATATCTACTTAATGAAATATAAGTCTGAAACATTTGAAAAGTTCAAAGAATTTCAGAGTGAAGTTGAAAATCATCGTAACAAGAAAATAAAGTTTCTACGATCTGATCGTGGAGGAGAATATTTGAGTTACGAGTATGGTCTACATTTGAAACAATGCGGAATAGTTTCGCAACTCACGCCACCCGGAACACCACAACGTAATGGTGTGTCCGAACGTCGTAATCGTACTTTACTAGATATGGTGCGATCTATGATGTCTCTTACTGATTTACCGCTATCATTTTGGGGTTATGCTTTAGAGACGGCTGCATTCACGTTAAATAGGGCACCATCAAAATCCGTTGAGACGACGCCTTATGAACTGTGGTTTGGCAAGATACCAAAGTTGTCGTTTCTTAAAGTTTGGGGTTGCGATGCTTATGTGAAAAAGCTTCAACCTGATAAGCTCGAACCCAAATCGGAGAAATGTGTCTTCATAGGATACCCAAAGGAGACTGTTGGGTACACCTTCTATCACAGATCCGAAGGCAAAACATTCGTTGCTAAGAATGGATCCTTTCTAGAGAAGGAGTTTCTCTCGAAAGAAGTGAGTGGGAGGAAAGTAGAACTTGATGAGGTAACCGTACCTGCTCCCTTATTGGAAAGTAGTTCATCACAGAAACCGGTTCCTGTGACGTCTATACCAATTAGTGAGGAAGTTAATGATGATGATCATGAAACTTCAGATCAAGTTGTTACTGAACCTCGTAGGTCAACCAGAGTAAGATCCGCACCAGAGTGGTACGGTAATCCTGTTCTGGAGGTTATGTTACTAGACCATGACGAACCTACGAACTATGAAGAAGCGATGGTGAGCCCAGATTCCGCAAAATGGCTTGAGGCCATGAAATCTGAGATGGGATCCATGTATGAGAACAAAGTGTGGACTTTGGTTGACTTGCCCGATGATCGGCAAGCCATTGAGAATAAATGGATCTTCAAGAAGAAGACTGACGCTGACGGTAATGTTACTGTCTATAAAGCTCGACTTGTTGCGAAAGGTTTTCGACAAGTTCAAGGGATTGACTACGATGAGACCTTCTCACCCGTAGCGATGCTTAAGTCTGTCCGAATCATGTTAGCAATTGCCGCATTTTATGATTATGAAATTTGGCAAATGGATGTAAAAACTGCATTCCTGAATGGATTTCTGGAAGAAGAGTTGTATATGATGCAACCGGAAGGTTTTGTCGATCCAAAGGGAGCTAACAAAGTGTGCAAGCTCCAGCGATCCATTTATGGACTGGTGCAAGCCTCTCGGAGTTGGAATAAACGCTTTGATAGTGTGATCAAAGCATTTGGTTTTATACAGACTTTTGGAGAAGCCTGTATTTACAAGAAAGTGAGTGGGAGCTCTGTAGCATTTCTGATATTATATGTGGATGACATATTGCTGATTGGAAATGATATAGAATTTCTGGATAGCATAAAGGGATACTTGAATAAGAGTTTTTCAATGAAGGACCTCGGTGAAGCTGCTTATATATTGGGCATCAAGATCTATAGAGATAGATCAAGACGCTTAATTGGACTTTCACAAAGCACATACCTTGACAAAGTTTTGAAGAAGTTCAAAATGGATCAAGCAAAGAAAGGGTTCTTGCCTGTGTTACAAGGTGTGAAGTTGAGTAAGACTCAATGCCCGACCACTGCAGAAGATAGAGAGAAGATGAAAGATGTTCCCTATGCTTCAGCCATAGGCTCTATCATGTATGCAATGCTGTGTACCAGACCTGATGTGTGCCTTGCTATAAGTCTAGCAGGGAGGTACCAAAGTAATCCAGGAGTGGATCACTGGACAGCGGTCAAGAACATCCTGAAATACCTGAAAAGGACTAAGGATATGTTTCTCGTTTATGGAGGTGACAAAGAGCTAGTCGTAAATGGTTACGTTGATGCAAGCTTTGACACTGATCCGGATGATTCTAAATCGCAAACCGGATACGTGTTTACATTCAACGGTGGAGCTGTCAGTTGGTGCAGTTCTAAACAAAGCGTCGTGGCGGGATCTACGTGTGAAGCGGAGTACATAGCTGCTTCGGAAGCAGCAAATGAAGGAGTCTGGATGAAGGAGTTCATATCCGATCTAGGTGTCATACCTAGTGCATCGGGTCCAATGAAAATCTTTTGTGACAATACTGGTGCAATTGCCTTGGCGAAGGAATCCAGATTTCACAAGAGAACCAAGCACATCAAGAGACGCTTCAACTCCATCCGGGATCTAGTCCAGGTGGGAGACATAGAAATTTGCAAGATACATACGGATCTGAATGTTGCAGACCCGTTGACTAAGCCTCTTCCACGAGCAAAACATGATCAGCAGCAAGGCTCCATGGGTGTTAGAATCATTACTGTGTAATCTAGATTATTGACTCTAGTGCAAGTGGGAGACTGAAGGAAATATGCCCTAGAGGCAATAATAAAGTTATTATTTATTTCCTTATATCATGA
Organism: Triticum aestivum; assembly: GCF_018294505.1. Taxonomy (NCBI): domain Eukaryota; kingdom Viridiplantae; phylum Streptophyta; class Magnoliopsida; order Poales; family Poaceae; genus Triticum; species Triticum aestivum. The sequence continues at coordinate 615,244,101 of NC_057799.1, read as the reverse complement.
TAAATGTTTATTATTCATGCTAGAATTGTATTAACCAGAAACATAATACATGTGTGAATACATAGACAAACAGAGTGTCACTAGTATGCCTCTACTTGACTAGCTCGTTGATCAAAGATGGTTATGTTTCCTAGCCATTGACATGACTTGCCATTTGATTAACGGGATCACCTCATTAGGAGAATGATGTGATTGAATTGACCCATTCCGTTAGCTTAGCACTCGATCGTTTAGTATTCTGCTATTGCTTTGTTCATGACTTATACATGTTCCTATGACTATGGGATTATGCAACTCCCGTTTACCGGAGGAACACTTTGTGTGCTACCAAACGTCACAACGTAACTGGGTGATTATAAAGGTGCTCTACAGGTGTCTCCAAAGGTACTTGTTGGGTTGGCGTATTTCGAGATTAGGATTTGTCACTCCGATTGTCGGAGAGGTATCTCTGGGCCCACTCGGTAATGCACATCACTATAAGCCTTGCAAGCATTGCAACTAATGAGTTAGTTGCGGGATGATGTATTACGGAACGAGTAAAGAGACTTGCCGGTAACGAGATTGAACTAGGTATTGAGATACCTACGATCGAATCTCGGGCAAGTAACATACCGATGACAAAGGGAACAACGTATGTTGTTATGCGGTTTGACCGATAAAGATCTTTGTTAGAATATGTAGGAACCAATATAAGCATCCAGGTTCCGCTATTGGTTATTGACCGGAGACGAGTCTCGGTCATGTCTACATATTTCTGGAACCCGTAGGGTCCGCACGTTTAAAGTTCGGTGATGATCGGTAATATGAGTTTATGTGTTTTGATGTACCGAAGGTAGTTCGGAGTCCCGGATATGATCACAGACATAACTCCTAGGTCGGCAATGAACTCCTTCATCCAGATTGCTTCATGTGCTGCCTCCGAGGCTTCCATGTACTCCGCTTCACATGTAGATCCCGCCATGACGCTTCGCTTGCAACTGCACCAGCTGACTGCCCCACCATTCAAAATATACACGTATCCGGTTTGTGACTTAGACTCATCCAGATCTGTGTCGAAGCTAGCATCGACGTAACCCTTTACGACGAGCTCTTCGTCACCTCCATAAACGAGAAACATATCCTTAGTCCTTTTCAGGTACTTCAGGATGTTCTTGACCGCTGTCCAGTGTTCCATGCCGGGATTACTTTGGTACCTTCCTACCAAACTTACGACAAGGTTTACATCAGGTCTGGTACACAGCATGGCATACATAATAGACCCTATGGCCGAGGCATAGGGGACGACACTCATCTTTTCTCTATCTTCTGCCGTGGTCGGGCATTGAGTCGTCCTCAATTTCACGCCTTGCAATACAGGCAAGAACCCCTTCTTGGACTGATCCATATTGAACTTCTTCAATATCTTTTCAAGGTATGTGCTTTGTGAAAGACCTATGAGGCGTCTCGATCTATCTCTATAGATCTTGATGCCTAATATGTAAGAAGCTTCTCCAAGGTCCTTCATTGAAAACCACTTATTCAAGTAGGCCTTTATGCTTTCCAAGAATTCTATATCATTTCCCATCAATAGTATGTCATCCACATATAATATGAGAAATGCTACAGAGCTCCCACTCACTTTCTTGTAAACACATGCTTCTCCATAAGTCTGTGTAAGCCCAAACGCTTTGATCATCTCATCAAAGTGAATGTTCCAACTCCGAGATGCCTGCACCAGCCCATAGATTGAGCGCTGGAGCTTGCATACTTTGTCAGCATTCTTAGGATCGACAAAACCTTCCGGCTGCATCATATACAATTCTTCCTTAAAGAAGCCGTTAAGGAATGCCGTTTTGACGTCCATTTGCCATATTTCATAATCGTAGAATGCGGCAATTGCTAACATGATTCGGACAGACTTCAGCTTCGCTACGGGTGAGAAGGTCTCATCGTAGTCAACTCCTTGAACTTGTCGATAACCCTTAGTGACGAGTCGAGCTTTATAGATGGTAACATTTCCATCCGCGTCCGTCTTCTTCTTCAAGATCCATGTATTTTCTATCGCTCGCCGATCATCGGGCAAGTCTGTCAAAGTCCATACTTTGTTTTCATACATGGATCCTATCTCGGATTGCATGGCTTCAAGCCATCTGTTGGAATCTGGGCCCGCCATTGCTTCTTCATAGTTCGAAGGTTCACCGTTGTCCAACAACATGATTTCCAGGACAGGGTTGCCGTACCACTCTGGTGCGGAACGTGTCCTTGTGGACCTACGAAGTTAGTGGTAACTTGATCATGATCGTCATCATTAACTTCCTCTATAGTCGGTGCAGGCACCACAGAAACATTTTCTTGTGCCGCGCTACTTTCTGGTTCGAGAGGGGTCATCTCATCAAGTTCCACTTTCCTCCCACTTACTTCTTTCGAGAGAAACTCTTTCTCCAGAAAGGACCCGTTCTTGGCAACGAAGATCTTGCCTTCGGATCTGAGGTAGAAGGTATACCCAATGGTTCCCTTAGGATATCCTATGAAGACGCATTTTTCCGACTTGGGTTCGAGCTTTTCAGGTTGAAGTTTCTTGACATAAGCATCGCATCCCCAAACTTTCAGAAACGACAGCTTAGGTTTCTTTCCAAACCATAATTCATACGGTGTCGTCTCAACGGATTTCGACGGAGCCCTATTTAAAGTGAATGCGGCAGTCTCTAAAGCATAACCCCAAAATGATAGCGGTAAATCGGTAAGAGACATCATAGATCGCACCATATCCAATAGAGTGCGATTACGATGTTCGGACACACCATTACGCTGAGGTGTTCCAGGCGGCATGAGTTGTGAAACAATTCCACATTTCCTTAAGTGTGTGCCAAATTCGTGACTCAAATATTCCCCTCCACGATCTGATCGTAAGAACTTTATTTTCCTGTCACGTTGATTTTCAACCTCACTCTGAAATTCCTTGAACTTTTCAAAGGTCTCAGACTTGTGTTTCATTAAGTAGACATACCCATATCTACTGAAGTCATCAGTGAGGGTGAGAACATAACGATAGCCACCGCGAGCCTCAACGCTCATTGGACCACACACATCAGTATGTATGATTTCCAATAAGTTGGTTGCTCGCTCCATTGTTCCGGAGAACGGAGTCTTGGTCATTTTTCCCATGAGGCATGGTTCGCACGTGTCAAATGATTCATAATCAAGAGACTCCAAAAGTCCATCTGCATGGAGTTTCTTCATGCGTTTGACACCAATGTGACCAAGGCGGCAGTGCCACAAGTATGTGGGACTATCATTATCAACCTTACATTTCTTGGCATTCACACTATGAATATGTGTAACATCACGTTCAAGATTCATTAAGAATAAACCATTGACCAGTGGGGCATGACCATAAAACATATCTCTCATATAAATAGAACAACCATTATTCTCGGATTTAAATGAGTAGCCATCTCGCATCAAACGAGATCCAGATACAATGTTCATGCTCAAAGCTGGCACTAAATAACAATTGTTGAGGTTTAAAACTAATCCCGTAGGTAAATGTAGAGGTAGCGTGCCGACGGCGATCACATCGACCTTGGAACCATTCCCGACGCGCATCGTCACCTCGTCCTTCGCCAGTCTCCGCTTATTCCGCAGCTCCTGCTTTGAGTTACAAATATGAGCAACCGCACCGGTATCAAATACCCAGGAGCTACTACGAGCGCTGGTTAGGTACACATCAATAACATGTATATCACATATACCTTTGGTATTGCCGGCCTTCTTGTCCGCTAAGTACTTGGGGCAGTTCCGCTTCCAGTGACCGTTTCCCTTGTAATAAAAGCACTCAGTCTCAGGCTTGGGTCCATTCTTTGTCTTCTTCCCGGCAGCTTGCTTACCGGGCGCGGCAACTCCCTTGCCATCTTTCTTGAAGTTCTTCTTACCCTTGCCTTTCTTGAACTTAGTGGTTTTATTCACCATCAACACTTGATGTTCCTTTTTGATCTCCACCTCCGCTAATTTCAGCATTGAATATACCTCAGGAATGGTCTTTTCCATCACCTGCATATTGAAGTTCATCACAAAGCTCTTGTAGCTAGGTGGGAGCGACTGAAGGATTCTGTCAACGACCGCATCATCCGGGAGATTAACTCCCAGCTGAGATAAGCGGTTGTGCAACCCAGACATTTTGAGTATGTGTTCGCTGACGGAACTATTCTCCTCCATCTTACAACTGTAGAACTTGTCGGAGACTTCATATCTCTCGACCCGGGCATGAGCTTGGAAAACCATTTTCAGCTCTTGGAACATCTCATATGCTTCGTGCTGCTCAAAACACTTTTGGAGCCCCGGTTCTAAGCTGTAAAGCATGCCGCACTGAACCAGGGAGTAGTCATCAACACGTGCTTGCCAGGCGTTCATAACGTCTTGGTTTGCTGGGACGGGTGCTGTGGCACCCCGGCTCAGAGCGACCGGTTTACCCTGCATTGCCAGCCCAGAGATCATATCTTCTGGCAACACACAACATATTGGTACAGAAAACAACCGCTTTATTGATGCTAGCGGAACAGAGTTCATATTACAACAGTGGTCGAGGCCAAGCGGCACACTCGGTGCGGCGGAACAATATGTACATTATTTAGTGAACATAAAAGGGTCTCGACTCGAACAACTACGTGGCAGCGGAATAACGTCGTAGCGGAAGCTCCATATCACAGGGACACTGATGTGGACACGATCTAGACTCGAACAGCGCTCCTTTCCAACGAGACTTTCCTGAAATCTGGCATGACACGCCAGGTCAGTACATTGAATGTACTTGCAAGCTCACAACAAGCATAATCATAATGACAAACAATATCATGATATTTAACCAATTATTAATAATGCAACATTATATGTCAACATGCTGTGATCAAGCCCGAACGTCCCTCAGGACAGCTTACCAACTGTGATCATCTCTGGACCACAAACACACCACCATAGTGGTCTTTCTCAAGAACAACTCGTGATCCTTACGGCGATCACAACCACGACCATCATTTGGTCCCAAATACCTCGATGGCCTTTCTGCCATCCATTGACAATGCAAAGTTCATAGCTTAGTGTGCAATTTTTATTAAACGTTGACTCATGGTGGGACCTAGTACGAGGTGTCCGTGACCGTGGACTCGGCTATCGATAGATTATACACTCTGCAGAGGTAGCACACTGTACCCACACCACGGAACCCATGGCCTCGCATTCCCATTCGGGTGGACCAACGGCATTCCGACAAAACCCCTCCATTGCCACAGCACTCTCCCGGCCACTCCGACCCAAATCCCCAACGGGCTGGTCCTGGGTGGCCCCGTGTCTACCAAAGACACCCCGACCACCGTCGTGGTCAAAACACTCCCACTCGGGGACTCGGTACCATAATCTCATCAACGAGCACACAAGATTATGTGTGCTTACCGGGCCAGGGCAAGCACGACATAATCTTCCCTAGATGGAGGCACCGACCAGAGGCCGTGTCAATGGACCGAATCAAGGCCTCCCACAAGGCAAATGTGGTTGCACTGGAAAGAAACTCGATTCAGCGGCACCATGACCCAGTCAACGGTATATTCAAGTTGAATTATATTCAGGATTAACTTTAAACTAAAAATGACCGGTGTCATAGCATGCCATGAAATGCAAAACAACACATGCATCACATATTGATAAAAATGACCGACGTCATCCATATGCACACCAAGCATAAACGTCAACAACTCATATTACTCTACTTGCTCAAAATGACTCACAACTTAACCAAAATATTTTGCAACAAGTTTTATTAATTTCCTACGCAAGAAAGTAACTCCGATAAATCTTTCATATGCTTGACCAAAAGATATCATTATCAACAACTCTTAATTTCTTTATCACTAAGTTGGGTTCAAACATTCTGTAAGACAAGTAATATGATTAAACAAGTATTTAACAGAATATTTCTAACAAATTTTTATCAATTTAAGAATGCAAACACAAAGCTTTAAATAATTACTAACATGCATAACAAAATTATTTCTAACATCACCTCAAATAAATTTTAACTTGCTTACCCTTAACTAGTTTCAACTATTCTGTAAATCAAGCATAACAACTGACCAATACTTAACAGAATACAAATAATTCAATAATTATTTAAATGCATGGGTTAATCATTTCATTTAAGTGAGAAAATCACAAATATTGAAATGGCATCATAAAAATGTTGCTGTGGCTTGCCTTAGTGCAGATGAGGTTCACAAGCCTCCTGGTGATCCTCAAGACAAGCCTCACCTTCTGAAAATAATTTTAAACACAAAAAGAGAATATCAAGAACACTTCTGAAATTCACCAGAAATTCTAAACAGCTCAGAAAAATCTCATCTTTGGTGAGCTGTTAGATTTCCTTTCAAAGAACACAATGCAAAAAGAATCATCTCATTTGGACTTATGGTTAAAAAGTTAAAATTGTTTGAAGCTCTCTGGAATATAAATGAATTTGAATAAAAAGAAACAGCTGGGGGGGTGACGTCGAAGGCGTAAAGCCCAGGGGCGCCACCACTCGTACCGCTTCGCGCGTGTACTGAGTGGCTGACTAGCGGGCCCCGCTAGTCAGGTGGGGGAAGAGGGAGAGAGAAACAGAGAGGGCCGCGGCTTCGCCGGAGCTCTCGCCGGCGACGAGGGCTCCTTGGCCCAAACGAGAGGGAGGGATGGCAGAGGAGGTCGAGGCGCACCTGCCCGTACCCGTAGCGTGGCTAGGGGTGGTCGGACGGCGTCGGAATCTAGCTCGCGAGCGGAGGCAGAACAGGAGGTCGTCGGAGTTGAGGAAGACGGCGAGCAGAGGCCGCTCCAGAGGCTCCAAGCGGGCGAGATGGCCTCACCGGAGAGAGGCGGAGGCCTTGGAGGGGTCGCCCAGGCCTGGGAGGGGCTGGAGCTACCGCGGCGACCAGAGGGGATCGCCGGCGAGCTCGAGCTCGGGGACGGCGGCCCGAGGCCTGCCCGGCCGGGCTACGGCTTCCTACTCGATCGTGGGGTGTGTGTGAGTGCTGGATGGTGCTCGAGGAGGCTGGGGGTGGCTCTATTTATAGGCGAGCGGCGAGGGTGCTTCGGGCTCCGCCGGTGGACACCTGTCCACGGCGCCCGGCGACGAGCGGCGTCAGTGAGAGGGGGAGAAGGCGACGGAGGTCACGCGGCCACTGTGGGCGAGCGGAGACGAGCACAGGATCAAGGGGATGGCGACGAGCACAGTGCGCTCCGCACTGTTGGGCTGGCCGGACCTTGCCCGTGCTCGCTGCGGCGAGCTCCGGCGTCGGCGAGTGCCAGGGAGGAGTTAAGGACGTCGAGACGATGATGGTGGCGGGGTTTGGCATGGTTGGGCAGGCGGGGGAAGCGAGCACGCTCGAACAGAGCGCTCGGCGTCACCCAGAGCGCGTCGACACGCATGCCTGGCATCGTGGACACGCGTGGTCACCGCGCGAACTCTCTCCTCAGGCCAGCCTTCGTCCAAAAATCATGTCTGGCATGTTGTTCGTGGTAGTTTTGAAGTTTACCACGGTTTGGTTTGGATCCAGGTGCAGTAGAGAAGATTTTACAAGCCAGGTAAGTTTCTGGTCAGTAACTTTGTGATGTTACTGTGGTCAAATGGCTGGGAGTTTGGGGCTGTGCTTTGGAGGCTAGTTATAAGTTACTAAGGTAAAGATGCACAAGAAAGTTCAGGTCAAATGGAGCAAGTAAAATGGTAGTTGCTGTAGAAACCACCATTTCTGTCCAGAACAGAAAAGATTTTCTGTAGCAAAAATATTCCAAAAAGTGATGAAATATTTTTGCTCAGGGAGGTGCCCTAGGGTCCCTAGAATATTTGTGAATTATCTTAGAATTTTCTGAGCCATAAAAATTAGGGTTGCCTTGAAGCAAACAGATCTGGCTTAGGGTTTTTGAGAGAAAATGAATATTTTTCATTTAAGAAAAATATTCCAAAGGTTATTTTGTGGTGGATCAGAAGTGAAGTGATGGTTTGGGAGAGAAGTGAACACTTGGGTGAAAGCCAAGGATGCCCAAGTGTTTAAGTCCAAATGAAAAGATTCAGAAACTCCAAGTTTCAAAAACTTTCAAATGAAATTTCAAGCAAATAAGAAAGGGCAAAAACCAGGCTGTCACAAACCTCCCCCACTTAGAATGAATCTCGTCCTCGAGATTCGGTTGCTTGGGAAAACCACTCTGGATACTGACTCTTAAGGAACTCTTCCTGCTCCCAAGTTGCTTCTGACTCGGTGTGATGCTCCCACTGAACTTTGAAAAAATTTCTGACTTTGCTGCGAGTGACCCTTTCCACTTGATCCAAAATTTTGGACGGTCTTTCTTCATAAGTTAAATCCTTTGCCAATTCTATCTCAGCCATTGCAGTCCTTTTCTCAGGCGGGGATATGCATCGTCTCAATTGCGAAACATGGAACACATTGTGTATTTCTGACAACTCCGGGGGTAGTTCCAGTTGGTATGCAACCGTACCCACTCGAGACATAATTGAGAATGGACCAATGAATCTGGGTGCCAGCTTTCCACGAGTCTGAAATCGCTTAACTCCTTTCATAGGAGTGACTCGGAGGTACACATGTTCTCCGGGTTCAAAACTGACCTGCCGGTGCTTTGCATCATAATAACTCTTCTGACGGGATTTGGCCAATTGCAGTCGGTCTCTGATTTCCCTGACTTGTTTCTCGGCTTCCATCATGAGATCGGTTCCGAAGATATGGCTATCTCCAGCTTGAGACCAATTTAGAGGAGTGCGGCACTTACGACCATATAGAGCTTCATAGGGTGACATCTTTAGACTGGTCTGGAAACTGTTGTTATACGAGAACTCGGCGTATGGCAAGCAATCTTCCCAGTTCGCCCCGTTGGCTAGCACACAGGCTCGCAACATATCTTCGAGTATTTGATTTACTCGCTCTGTCTGACCGTCCGTCTGGGGGTGATAAGCAGTACTATATTTTAGTGCTGTCCCCAAGGCTTGATGGAGGCGGGACCAGAAAGCGGAGGTAAACAAAGAACCTCGGTCGGAAGTGATAGTCCGGGGTACCCCATGCAGACTGACGATTCTGGATACATACAGTTGCGCCAGTTCATTTGCTCTGTATCTGGTGCTGACCGGGATGAAATGAGCAACCTTGGTTAGGGTGTCCACTATAACCCAGATTGCGTCTTTGCCTCGCTGAGTCCTAGGCAATCCGGTGATGAAGTCCATGCAAACATCATCCCATTTCCATTGTGAAACTGGCAGTGGTTGGAGAAGTCCGGCTGGCTTCTGATGCTCTGCTTTCACCTTGTTGCATATGTCGCAACAGGCTACAAAATAGGCAATGTCTTTCTTCATCCCATTCCACCAGAATATTTGTTTAAGGTCTTCATACATTTTCGTACTTCCCGGATGAATGGAATACGAGGATTCGTGTGCTTCTGACAAGATTTTCCTCTTCAAGTCCGGTTGATTTGGTACACAAATTCGTCCACGGAATCGGAGGGTACCGAAGTTGTCCTTGAAGAAATCTGGGGGCTGCCTTGCATGTTTTTGTAGCTTGGCGTCATCTGGCTGGGCCTTGCGGATTTCCATCTCAAGTGTGGGGGTAACTCCCAAAATATTAGTGAGGCCAGCATCCACGATGACCAAGTTGAACTGAGCGATCTCCTCCTGAAGTTCGGTAGGCAATGATTTTAACATGACATTTAAGCTGACGGGCTTTCGACTGAGCGCATCGGCAACGACGTTGGCCTTGCCTGGATGGTAATTTATTCCAAGGTCATAATCCTTGACCAACTCTAACCATCTTCGCTGACGGAGATTTAAATCTGGCTGAGTGAAGATGTACTTGAGGCTTTTGTGGTCGGTAAAAATTTGGCACCTTTTTCCAATGAGATAGTGTCTCCAAATTTTTAATGCATGAACCACTGCAGCCAATTCCAAATCATGAGTAGGATAATTTCCCTCATGTGGTCGTAGTTGTCGTGATGCATAGGCTACTACCTTGCCGTCTTGCATCAATACACAACCAATACCTTGTCTGGAGGCATCGCAGTACACGTCGAAGCTGCGATAAATGTCTGGAAGAGTCAATACGGGTGCGGTTGTCAGACGCGTCTTTAGCTCATAAAAACTCTTCTCACAGTCCTTGGTCCACTCAAACTTTGTATCCTTTTTGAGCAGTTCCGTCATAGGTTTAGCAATTTTGGAAAACCCTTCAATGAAACGACGATAGTATCCAGCTAATCCAAGGAAACTCCGGATCTGTGTTACAGTCGTGGGCGGTACCCAATCGAGCACATCCTTTACTTTGCTCGGGTCCACGGCTATGCCTTCGGCGGATAGTACATGCCCGAGAAACCCAACTTGCTTGAGCCAAAATTCGCACTTACTGAACTTGGCGTATAGCTGATGGTTGCGGAGCCGTTGTAGCACTGCCCGGAGGTGATCCTTATGCTCTTCTTCACTCTTGGAGTAAATGAGGATGTCGTCGATAAAGACTACCACAAATTTGTCGAGGAAGTCCATGAACACCTTGTTCATCATATGCATGAAGAAGGCAGGGGCATTGGTGAGACCAAAGGACATCACAGTATATTCGTAAAGACCGTATCGTGTAGTGAATGCGGTCTTAGGAATATCTTCCCTTTTAATCTTGAGCTGATGATACCCGGTCCGTAAATCGATTTTTGAGAATACTTTAGCCCCACTGAGCTGATCGAACAGATCATCAATCCTTGGCAGTGGGTATTTATTTTTGATGGTGACCTCATTCAGCTGGCGATAATCTATGCACATACGGAGACTGCCATCCTTTTTACCCACGAAGATTGCAGGTGACCCCCACGGTGAAGAGCTGGGACGAATATAACCTTTCCGGAGTAATTCGTCAAGCTGTTTCTTTAGTTCCACTAATTCTGATGAGGGCATCCGGTAATACTTCTTGTATAATGGTGCGGTTCCGGGCACAAGATCTATGGCAAATTCCAGTTCCCGATCTGGTGGCATGCCTGGCAGTTCTTCTGGAAACACATCAGGGTACTCACTGACCACAGGAATAAATTCCAATTTGACCACAGCAGTGCACACTAGTTCTGGCTTGGGTATATGCTTGCGAGCATAGAATTTGGTGAGCTGCCCATTCAGACTGGTTAAATTGACTTCTCGGGTTGCGCAGTTTATACAAACTTGATATTTGGTCAGCCAATTCATTCCCAATATAATATCCAACTGTTCAGACTCAATGATTATCAGAGATGTTGGAAAGTGGACCCCGTTGATATTGATCTCCAGATCACGGCAGACTAGATTGCTCTTGATTATAGATCCCGGGGTTTGTACCAGCATATTTTTGCCCAAAATTGTGCAAGGAAAATTGTTTTGGGCGGCAAAACTCCGAGAAATAAAAGAATGGGAAGCCCCAGAGTCAAATAAAATTACTGCAGGTATGTCATTAACAGAAAACATACCAATGACGACTTCTGGCTTCTCTTGGGATTCATCGGCGGAGATATGATTCACGTGCCCAGTGAAGTTTTGCTGGGTTGGCCCTGACTCCATAAAGTTGACTTGTGGCCTGCTCAGCGCATTCACCTTGTGGTTCTTGGGGCACTGTTTGGCATAATGTCCGGGCTGCCCGCAAGTGAAACAAGAATTATTGCGCTGCCGCTCCTCATGCATTGGATTGGCCACAACATTCTTGACTTGAGTGGTGGTCTTGTTAACATTCTGCTGCCAATTTGGCCGGTATTCCACCTGAGTCTGCTGCCAGGTACGAGCCTTTTGCATAGGTTGCCCATCCTTCTTTGGCTCAAACTTGCGCTTGTTGTCGTTAACAGGCCTATTATCTGATATAAGCTTGTGTTCCCGTTCAGCAATGAATGCCTTGTCTACCAGAGTTTGGAAATCCGTGAAATCAAACATACTGAGAGCACACCGAAGTTGCGGATTTAAACCTCCAAGAAATCTGTCCATCTTCCTTTCTTCGGTGGCTACGTCATACAGAGAGTAACGGGCCAGATGATTGAATTTTTGCAGATACTCAGCCACAGATTGATTTCCTTGGACAAGCGCGAGAAATTCACGCTGCTTGGCCTTCATAACTCCAGTAGGGATGTGATATTTGCGGAACTTATCCTTGAATTTTTCCCAGGTGACTTCCTCATCAATCGGCCACATGGCTTTTGTATTTTCCCACCATATGGCAGCTGCGCCTTCAAGGTAATGGGTTGCAAATGGGACTTTATCATTTCCTTCAGTACGGGCGATCTCAAGCTTTTTCTCCATGGTGCGCAACCAATCGTCTGCATCCAATGGGTCAACAACCTGACTGAAATTGGGTGGATTGGTCCTCTGAAAATCTGACAGCTTTGAGTGATGACCATTCTGATTTCCATTTTGTCCAACTATAGCTTGCACACTTCTCAATATTTCAATCAGATCATTGTTCCTTTTTTCTTCAAACATACGCAGAACTTGCTCGGTGGAGGGAGGATCAGGCGGAGGAGGTGGTGGCTGAACGTACGGCTCGGGAGAATATCCTGCCTGTCGTGCGGAACGACGAACAGGAGTTCCCTCACGAACGTTGCTACTGCCGCCTCCCCGCGTCATCCTATTGAGTATTTTTCCCAAGGCAACGAAATCGAGATGAGGGACATCCAAGAATAAAATTGGGGAAAAGCCAGCAACAATTCTCGAAAAAACAAAAGAGCGAAGAGAATACGGCGATTAAAGTCCCATCATAATTATACATAGACTCATACATGAAAATTTAACAACCTGACTGGTTCCACTACTCTCATACATGAAGCATCATGACTCGTACAACTACATCCGTACACCATCTAGACGACTGCGAATACTCAAAGACACTACTGCTCTGCTGGTGCTGCGGTGTCCTCCCCTGAAGCGGTCTCAGATCCCGAACTGACGTGGTTAACGGAAACCTCCGGGTTAAAGGTAACACGACGACGCTGCCTCGAGGGCTCTCCCTCAGGGGCAGGGGTAGGATGAAGCATCGGGGCTGCAGGAGTAGCAAGAAGTGAGACCCACTCGGCAGGAGTACTGAGAGGGTTCACGGCCGGAACGCCTGTGCTACTCGGGGGAGTAACCGGCGAAATAGGGGAGCTAGAGCTAACTGGGACATAAGGGGTAAATCCTAGTGAGGATGGAGTAGTGGTGGATCTAGTAGTGACCAAGGTAGCGGCTAAAGCAGTACGGGCACGAGTCAGCTCTCGAGCCAGCTCGTGGATCATCAGATAGCTAGCAGTGATATAGCGAGCAAGATGGCTAGCAACACTATCAGACTCCGGGTTAACGAGAGGAAAACGGACACGACCGTTGTCGTGCAGAGATGGGTAGTAATAGAATCCTGGGTGATGCTGCATTTGAACCTCGGTATAACGAAGCTCGACAAGGACCTCAAATGCGGCAAACTGGACAGCCTGAGAAGCGGTGGAGGCGTAACCGCTCCGAGAAGTGCGAGTGTAAGAGCCGGAATCGGAACTGGTGCGCAGAGTAACCACTGCGTGATACTCATACACTGAGTCTGCTAGACGCTCCCGGTACACACGGTAGACTGGTTCGTCTCCGTGAGGGTACAGCCGACGCCACACGTTGCGGAGAAGGTGCGGTGACGTGTACGGCATCAACTGCAACTGGCACGGATACGGCACCGGAGCCATCTACACTCACAACCATTAACAGGTTAGCATAAAAATAATAATCAAATGACTACAATGCAACAACCAGCTATAACTGCTACCGACACTCACATTTACTCGTGTCTAGCGTCCAGTTAACACGTCGTAGTCTAGCGTGGCCTACAGTCAGCGCGGCTCTGGTACCAACCGTTGTGGCACCCCGGCTCAGAGCGACCGGTTTACCCTGCATTGCCAGCCCAGAGATCATGTCTTCTGGCAACACACAACATATTGGTACAGAAAACAACCGCTTTATTGATGCTAGCGGAACAGAGTTCATATTACAACAGTGGTCGAGGCCAAGCGGCACACTCGGTGCGGCGGAACAATATGTACATTATTTAGTGAACATAAAGGGGCCTCGACTCGAACAACTACGTGGCAGCGGAATAACGTCGTAGCGGAAGCTCCATATCACAGGGACACTGATGTGGACACGATCTAGACTCGAACAGCGCTCCTTTCCAACGAGACTTTCCTGAAATCTGGCATGACACGCCAGGTCAGTACATTGAATGTACTTGCAAGCTCACAACAAGCATAATCATAATGACAAACAATATCATGATATTTAACCAATTATTAATAATGCAACATTATATGTCAACATGCTGTGATCAAGCCCGAACGTCCCTCAGGACAGCTTACCAACTGTGATCATCTCTGGACCACAAACACACCACCATAGTGGTCTTTCTCAAGAACAACTCGTGATCCTTACGGCGATCACAACCACGACCATCATTTGGTCCCAAATACCTCGATGGCCTTTCTGCCATCCATTGACAATGCAAAGTTCATAGCTTAGTGTGCAATTTTTATTAAACGTTGACTCATGGTGGGACCTAGTACGAGGTGTCCGTGACCGTGGACTCGGCTATCGATAGATTATACACTCTGCAGAGGTAGCACACTGTACCCACACCACGGAACCCATGGCCTCGCATTCCCATTCGGGTGGACCAACGGCATTCCGACAAAACCCCTCCATTGCCACAGCACTCTCCCGGCCACTCCGACCCAAATCCCCAACGGGCTGGTCCTGGGTGGCCCCGTGTCTACCAAAGACACCCCGACCACCGTCGTGGTCAAAACACTCCCACTCGGGGACTCGGTACCATAATCTCATCAACGAGCACACAAGATTATGTGTGCTTACCGGGCCAGGGCAAACACGACATAATCTTCCCTAGATGGAGGCACCGACCAGAGGCCGTGTCAATGGACCGAATCAAGGCCTTCCCACAAGGCAAATGTGGTTGCACTGGAAAGAAACTCGATTCAGCGGCACCATGACCCAGTCAACGGTATATTCAAGTTGAGTTATATTCAGGATTAACTTTAAACTAAAAATGACCGGTGTCATAGCATGCCATGAAATGCAAAACAACACATGCATCACATATTGATAAAAATGACCGACGTCATCCATATGCACACCAAGCATAAACGTCAACAACTCATATTACTCTACTTGCTCAAAATGACTCACAACTTAACCAAAATATTTTGCAACAAGTTTTATTAATTTCCTACGCAAGAAAGTAACTCCGATAAATTTTTCATATGCTTGACCAAAAGATATCATTATCAACAACTCTTAATTTCTTTATCACTAAGTTGGGTTCAAACATTCTGTAAGACAAGTAATATGATTAAACAAGTATTTAACAGAATATTTTCTAACAAATTTTTATCAATTTAAGAATGCAAACACAAAGCTTTAAATAATTACTAACATGCATAACAAAATTATTTCTAACATCACCTCAAATAAATTTTAACTTGCTTTACCCACTTAAACTAGTTTCAACTATTCTGTAAATCAAGCATAACAACTGACCAATACTTAACAGAATACAAATAATTCAATAATTATTTAAATGCATGGGTTAATCATTTCATTTAAGTGAGAAAATCACAAATATTGAAATGGCATCATAAAAATGTTGCTGTGGCTTGCCTTAGTGCAGATGAGGTTCACAAGCCTCCTGGTGATCCTCAAGACAAGCCTCACCTTCTGAAAATAATTTTAAACACAAAAAGAGAATATCAAGAACACTTCTGAAATTCACCAGAAATTCTAAACAGCTCAGAAAAATCTCATCTTTGGTGAGCTGTTAGATTTCCTTTCAAAGAACACAATGCAAAAAGAATCATCTCATTTGGACTTATGGTTAAAAAGTTAAAATTGTTTGAAGCTCTCTGGAATATAAATGAATTTGAATAAAAAGAAACAGCTGGGGGGGTGACGTCGAAGGCGTAAAGCCCAGGGGCGCCACCACTCGTACCGCTTCGCGCGTGTACTGAGTGGCTGACTAGCGGGCCCCGCTAGTCAGGTGGGGGAAGAGGGAGAGAGAAACAGAGAGGGCCGCGGCTTCGCCGGAGCTCTCGCCGGCGACGAGGGCTCCTTGGCCCAAACGAGAGGGAGGGATTGAGAGAGGGGACGTTGGCGCACCTGCCCATACCTGTAGCGTGGCTAGGGGTGGTCGGACTGCGTCGGAAACTAGCTCACAAGCGGAGGCAGAATGTGGAGGTCGCCGGATTTGAGGAAGACGGCGAGCAGAGGTCACTCCAGAGGCTCCAAGCGGGCGAGATGGCCTCACCGGAGAGAGGCGGAGGCCTTGGAGGGGTCGCCCAGGCCTGGGAGGGGCTGGAGCTACCGCGGCAACCAGAGGGGATCGCCGGCGAGCTCGAGCTCGGGGACGGCGGCCCGAGGCCTGCCCGGCCGGGCTACGGCTTCCTACTCGATCGTGGGGTGTGTGTGAGTGCTGGATGGTGCTCGAGGAGGCTGGGGGTGGCTCTATTTATAGGCGAGCGGCGAGGGTGCTTCGGGCTCCGCCGGTGGACACCTGTCCACGGCGCCCGGCGACGAGCAGCGTCAGTGAGAGGGGGAGAAGGCGACGGAGGTCACGTGGCCACTGTGGGCGAGCGGAGACGAGCACAGGATCAAGGGGATGGCGACGAGCATAGTGCGCTCCGCACTGTTGGGCTGGCCGGACCTTGCCCGTGCTCGCTGCGGCAAGCTCCGGCGTCGGCGAGTGCCAGGGAGGAGTTAAGGATATCGAGACGATGATGGTGGCGGGGTTTGGCATGGTTGGGCAGGCGGGGGAAGCGAGCACGCTCGAACAGAGCGCTCGGCGTCACCCAGAGCGCGTCGACACGCATGCCTGGCATCGTGGACACGCGTGGTCACCGCGCGAACTCTCTCCTCAGGCCAGCCTTCGTCCAAAAATCATGTCTGGCATGTTGTTCGTGGTAGTTTTGAAGTTTACCACGGTTTGGTTTGGATCCAGGTGCAGTAGAGAAGATTTTACAAGCTAGGTAAGTTTCTGGTCAGTAACTTTCTGATGTTACTGTGGTCAAATGGCTGGGAGTTTGGGGCTGTGCTTTGGAGGCTAGTTATAAGTTACTAAGGTAAAGATGCACAAGAAAGTTCAGGTCAAATGGAGCAAGTAAAATGGTAGTTGCTGTAGAAACCACCATTTCTGTCCAGAACAGAAAAGATTTTCTGTAGCAAAAATATTCCAAAAAGTGATGAAATATTTTTGCTCAGGGAGGTGCCCTAGGGTCCCTAGAATATTTGTGAATTATCTTAGAATTTTCTGAGCCATAAAAATTAGGGTTGCCTTGAAGCAAACAGATCTGGCTTAGGGTTTTTGAGAGAAAATGAATATTTTTCATTTAAGAAAATTCCAAAGGTTATTTTGTGGTGGATCAGAAGTGAAGTGATGGTTTGGGAGAGAAGTGAACACTTGGGTGAAAGCCAAGGATGCCCAAGTGTTTAAGTCCAAATGAAAAGATTCAGAAACTCCAAGTTTCAAAAACTTTCAAATGAAATTTCAAGCAAATAAGAAAGGGCAAAACCAGGCTGTCACAGGTGCTTCACCTAGCGGTGCTTCAAGGACATATGCTTTCTTGGCAGCTATGAGGATGATCCTCAAGTTCCGGACCCAGTCCATATAGTTGCTACCATCGTCTTTCAGCTTGGTTTTCTCTAGGAACGCGTTGAAGTTGAGGTTGACATTAGCGTGGGCCATTTGAACTACAAGACATATTGCAAAGATTTGAGACTAAGTTCATGATAATTAAGTTCATCTAATCAAATTATTAATGAACTCCCACTCAGACAGACATCCCTCTAGTCATCTAAGTGACACATGATCCGAGTCAACTAGGCCGTGTCCGATCATCACGTGAGACAGACTAGTCATCATCGGTGAACATCTTCATGTTGATCGTATCTTCTATACGACTCATTCTTCGACCTTTCGGTCTTCTGTTTCCGAGGCCATGTCTGTACATACTAGGCTCGTCAAGTCAACCTAAGTGTATTGCGTGTGTAAATCTGGCTTACACCCGTTGTATGCGAACGTTAGCTTATCACACCCGATCATCACGTGGTGTCCTGGGCACGACGAACTTTGGCAACGGTGCATACTCAGGAGAACACTTTTATCTTGAAATTTAGTGAGAGATCATCTTATAATGCTACCGTCAATCAAAGCAAGATAAGATGCATAAAAGATAAACATCACATGCAATAATAAGTGATATGATATGGCCATCATCATCTTGTGCTTGTGATCTTCATCTCCGAAGCATCGTCCTGATTACCATCGTCACCGTGCGCGACACCTTGATCTCCATCATAGCATCGTTGTTGTCTCGCCAATCTTATGCTTCTACGACTATCGCTACCGCTTAGTGATAAAGTAAAGCATTACAGGGCGATTGCATTGCATACAATAAAGCGACAACCATATGGCTCCTGCCAGTTGCCGATAACTCGGTTACAAAACATGATCATCTCATACAATAAAATATATCATCACATCCTTCTGGCCATATCACATCACATGACACTTGCCTGCAAAAACAAGTTAACGTCCTTAATTGTTGTTGCAAATTTTTACGTGGCTGCTATAGGTTTCTAGCAAGAACGTTTCTTACCTACGCCAAAACCACAACGTGATATGCCAATTTCTATTTACCCTTCATAAGGACCCTTTTCATCGAATCTGATCCGACTAAAGTGGGAGAGATAGACACCCGCTAGCACCTTATGCAACTAGTGCATGTCAGTCGGTGGAACCCGTCTCACGTAAGCGTACGTGTAAGGTCGGTCCGGGCCGCTTCATCCCACGATGCCGCCGAATCAAGATAAGACTAGTAACGGCAAGTAAATTGACAAAATCGACGCCCACAACAACTTGTGTTCTACTCGTGCATAGAAACTACGCATAAACCTGGCTCTGATACCACTGTTGGGGATCGTAACAGAAATTTAAAATTTTCTATGCATCACCAAGATCAATCTATGGAGTCATCTAGCAACGAGAGAGAGAGGAGTGCATCTACATACCCTTGTAGATCGCGAGCGGAAGCGTTCAAGAGAACGGGGTTGATGGAGTCGTACTCGTCGTGATCCAAATCACCGATGATCCTAGCGCCGAACGGACGGCACCTCCGCGTTCAACACACGTACGGAGCGCAGACGTCTCCTCCTTCTTGATCCAGCAAGGGGGAAGGAGAATTTGATGGAGATCCAGCAGCACGACGGTGTGGTAGTGGAAACAGCGGGATTCCAGCAGGGCTTCGCCAAGCGCTACTGGAGGAGGAAGAGGTGTCACGGAGGGAGAGGGAGGCGCCAGGGCTTAGGGTGCGGCTGCCCTCCCTCCCCTCCACTATATAGAGGGGGGCGGCGGCCCCTTGGGGGCAACAGCCCCCTTAGGGTTTCCAACCAGGGGCGCATGCCCCCTTGGGGGCAACGGCCCCTAGGGTTCCAACCCTAGGCGCCTTGGGCCCTTGGGTGGGGCGCACCATCCCAAACTTCCTTTGCGCTTTCCAAAAACCTCGTGGGCTTTCCCCTTTGGCCCTGATAAAGTGTTCTTGTGCCCAAACATTTCGGGAAACATTCGAAACCCCTTCCGATGGATTCCGGAAACTTTCCGGAGATCAAACACTACTATCCACATATCAATCTTTACTTCCGGGCCATTCCGGAGTTCCTCGTCATATCCGTGATCTCATCCAAAACTCCAAACAACATTCGTTCACCCACATACATAACTCATAGTACTATATCGTCAACGAACGTTTAGCGTGCGGACCCTACGGGTTCGAGAACTATGTAGACATGACCGAGACACCTCTCTGGTTAACAACCAATAGCGGGACCTGGATGCCCATATTGGCTCCTACATATTCTACGAAGATCTTTATCGGTCAGACCGCATAACAACATACATTGTTCCCTTTGTCATCGGTATGTTACTTGCCCGAGATTCGATCGTCGTATCTCAATACCTAGTTCAATCTCGTTACGGCAAGTCTCTTTACTCGTTCCCGTAACACATCATCCTGTGAACAACTCCTTGATCACATTGAGCTCATTATGATGATGTCCTACCGAGTGGGCCCAGAGATACCTCTCCGTCATACGGAGTGACAAATCCCAGTCTCGATTCGTGCCAACCCAACAGATACTTTCGGGGATACACGTAGTGTACCTTTATAGCCACCCAGTTACGTTGTGACGTTTGGCACACCCAAAGTACCCTTACGGTATCCGGGAGTTGCACAATCTCATGGTCTAAGGAAAGGATACTTGACATTAGAAAAGCTTTAGCAGACGAACTACATGATCTAGTGCTATGCTTAGGATTGGGTCTTGTCCATCACATCATTCTCCTAATGATGTGATCCCGTTATCAATGACATCCAATGTCCATGGTCAGGAAACCGTAACCATCTATTGATCAACAAGCTAGTCAACTAGAGGCTCACTAGGGACATGTTATGGTCTATGTGTTCACACATGTATTACGATTTCCGGATAACACAATTATAGCATGAACAATAGAGAATTATCATGAACAAGGAAATATAATAATAACCATTTTATTATTGCCTCTAGGGCATGTTTCCAACACCAGGGTCCCTGGCGTCTGGGTCCAGACGCCGGGAACCCTGGCGTCTGGCCCTGGAGTCCGAGAAGGACTCTTGCCTTTCGGGTGAAACCGACTTTGTGGAAGCTTTTACTCCAAGTTTTGACCCCAAGGCTCAACGTATAAATAGAGGGGTAGGGCTAGCACCCAAGAGACATCAAGAAACACCAAGCCGTGTGCCGGCAACCCCGTCTCCTCTAGTTTATCCTCCGTCATAGTTTTCGTAGTGCTTAGGCGAAGCCCAGCGAAGATTGTTCTTCACCAACACCGTCACCGCGCCGTCGTGCTGCCGGAGCTCATCTACTACTTCGCCCCTCTTGCTGGATCGAGAAGGCGAGGACGTCACCGAGCCGAACGTGTGCAGAACTCGGAGGTGCCGTGCTTTCAGTACTTGGATCGGTCGGATCGTGAAGACGTACGACTACATCAACCGCGTTGATATAACGCTTCCGCTTACGGTCTACGAGGGTACGTAGACAACACTCTCCCCTCTCGTTGCTATGCATCACCATGATCTTGCGTGTGCGTAGGAAATTTTTGAAATTACTACGTTCCCCAACATTTGTTGCATTTAATATATGCACCACGTGCATGTACCTAAAATGTGTGAAATAATTCTTTGTGCAACTAAATGTGTTTTTGATAATTTTCTGTGTTTACAACTTTATTTTGGTCATTTGCACTTTATATATACACCAGTAGCACATTTTCAAGATGCACAACTTGTGCTTTTATAATGTGCAGAAATTTTTGTGTGTTACTGAATATGTTCTCCATATATTTCATGCAATTTTTCCTATTTAATTTTTTGACTCAATGAAACTTTGTGTTTCCTAATGTGCTGTTGGTTGTTGTGTTACGGAATAAGTTTCTTGGTTTTTTTGTTTTCACTTTTTATTTTGTTGACTATTTTAGCTGGTTGATTTCACTTGAGCCACGAGTCAGAAAATTCTGATGTAAAGTGGAACTGGTTTCGATATTATTGGAAATATTTCCCAGATTTATGTTAGCTAGATGTCTATTTTCAGATATATATTTGCCAATAGGCTATTTTCATTGTTGGATGACCAAAGTGAGCATATTGTGTAAGCTTAGTGAGAACGACTAGAACTTACTCTCTCTTTTTCTTTATGAGAAATGAGAAATCAATTGTGATGATTGGCTCTACATCAACTGGTCCACCACATTTGGATATGCTCGCTCGGTCTTTATCTTGTAAATGTTTTCTTCATCCTTTGCTATACATGTATAGTGATGGACAATCTTGAAATGATTGTAATATACATATTTTGTGATCGTCGGGAGAGAGAAGGGGGTGTATACTTTGGGCAGCCATATTACTTATGACAGGTGGAAGCACCGTATACTTTCAGCACACCACAACAACTTGAGGCACAGAAAATGTGAATTTTATGTTAAGGAAACACTCGCAAAGGGAATTAGGGGAAGGACTAGGTGGTGTGATGAGTACAATTCGCTTGTAGTCCCTAAACCCAGGAGTTGCGCTTACTATTATTGCCAGCATGGCATGCTTTATTTTTGCGGGTCCAACACGGCATATTTAATATAGATATTATTGCACATAGTTATGTGGCCATTTCAATGTCTGACAATAAAAGTGAACATCTTGAGCAAGTAGAGTGAATCACTGAAACTTAGTCTCATTTTCTTGTTACGAGAAATCACTTAAGATTATTGGCTCTACATCGAATGGTCCACCAAATCGGGATACGTTCGCTCTATCTTTTTATCATATACATGTTTCCTTCACCGTTCACTATGTGTGTATAGTGATGGACACTCTCAAAACGATTGGAGTCAGCATCTTTCGTGATTGCCAAGATGAAGAAGGAGGCGTATAATGTGAGCAACCTTCCCGTTTTTGATGAACAGAAGGACCATACACCATGAGCATACCACGAAAGCTCTATTGTTAAGCCAAGAAAAAGTCCCAAATTGGGGAAAAGACACACGCTCCTAGATGGCGTGTAATGAGTCAAATTCATTCATAGTCTCTAGACTCTAATCCCTGATGTTTTACATTTACCTTTGTTATCCAAGTTAAAAAAAGCTCGTGTTGCTCACTGAACTTGGTAAAGTGGCATAGCATGTTTTAGACAATATTGTACATCTTGACAAAAGTTATGTGGGTAAGGTCACCATTTTTAGAGTTGGGTGACCAGTGTGAGCATGCCATGCAATTGGGAGCGAGGACAAGCAAAATCGACTCTCCTTTTTACGAGAACTCGCTTGTGATGATGATCTGCGCTAGATCAACTGATCCACTAAATTCGGATACACTCTCTTTTTTACGAGAAATCACTTGTGATGATGATTGATAATACATCAACTGGTACACTCCACTAATTCGAATATGCTTGCTCGCACATGTATCATATAAATGTTTCCTCGAGCCTTCGTCATATGTGTATAGTGATGAACAATCTCCAAATGATTGGAATCAACATCTTTCGTGATTGCCAAGATGAAGAAGGGGGCATATAATGTGAGCAACCTTCCCGTTTCTGATGAATGGAAGGACCATACGCCACGAGCACACCACGGAAGCTCTATTGTTAAGGCAAGAAACAGTCCCAAATTGGGGGAAGGACACACGCTCCTAGGTGGTGTGTAATGAGTCAAATTCATTCATAGTCTCTAGACTCTAATCCCTGATGTTTTGCACTTACCTTTGTTATCCAAGTTTAAAAATGCTCGTGTTGCTCACCGAACTTGGTAAAATGGCATAGCATCTTTTAGACAATATTGTACACCCCGACAAAAGTTATGTAGGTAAGATCACCAGTTTTAGAGTCCGGTGACCAGTGTGAGCATGCATGCAATATGGAGTGAGGGCGAGCAAAATCTACTCTCCTTCTTACGAGAAATCACTTGTATGATGATTTGCGCTACATCAACCAATCCACTAAATTCGGATACACTCTCTTTTTTTACGCAAAATCTCCTATGGTGATGATTGCGCTACATCAACCGGCTGAATTAGGATATGCTCTTCTTTTTACGAGAAATCACTTTGTGATGATGATTGATGCTACATCAGCCGGTCCACTCCACTTAATTTGGATACGCTTGCTAGCACATGTATCATATAAATGTTTCCTCGAGCCTTCGTTATATGTGTATAGTGATGAACAATCTCCAAATGATTGGAGTCAACATCTTTCGCGATCACTAGAACGAAAAAGGGAGCGTATAATATGAGCAACCATGCTTTTGATGAACGAAATGACCATATACCATGAACATACCGTGACAATCTCTATCAATAAGGCAAGAAATAGTCCAAGTTGGGGACAGGACTCACACACCTAGCTGGTGCGTAATGAGTAAAATTCACTCCCAGTCCCTAACCCTGGGTGTTTTGCACATACTTTTATTATCCAACTTTGAAAATGGTTGTATAGGTTAGCTCATCAAACTTGCTAAAATGCCAGCATGGCATGTTTTGGTCAATATTGTACATCCTAACAACTATTATGTGGGTTAGATTGCCATTTCACGTGTTGGATGACCAATGTGGGCATGTCATGCAACTAGAGCGTGGATGGGAAAAATTTACTCTCTTTTCTTATCGATAAAGCACTTGTGATGATGATTGACGCTACATCAACCGGTCTACTCCACTTAACTTGGATACGCTTGCTCGCCCATGTATCATCTAAATGTTTTGTCTAGCCTTTGCTATACATGCATAGTGATGGCCAATCTCCAAATAATTGGAGTCAACATGTTTCGTGATCGCCGGGACGGAGAACGGGGGCGTGCACTGTGTGTTGAGTGCACCCTAACAGCAGCTAGCGGCTCCTCACAGGTAGTATTGATCTTTCCCAGAATGGTGACCTAATGGCCACAGCGCAACAGTATAGGTGACGACATGGCTGCCGCAATTTCAGATAACTCCTGGAGGAATGCCGACACACATTGACACATACGTGAGCCGGCCGCATCAGTTTCTCAAAGCGTCTACTACTAGTTGTAAGCACGCGCGCACATGCTACGTTTCCCTTTCATCTGTTCGGTTGCTGGTGTCTAGGCCGGCCTTTCTCGAGTCTCGGATGTGAACTGGATGCGTATGTGCACAGACCGTGGTAATTTTCTCCTTGCGCGGGCTATACTTTAACCATTACTGTTTTGTGTCTGTTAAGATGATCAAATCGAGGATCATTCTGGTTGAGACCGTGCTGTTGGAGTATATATGTACGTACGAATCCACCTGCCATTAGACGACACACGCTCGATAATCATGGCGCATCTGTTGTTTGGGACTGCATGCATGCAGGTACACACCCTCCTGAGCCAAGGACGAAACCAAAATGCGAGCCCCCCCTGCAGGTGCTCTAGACTCTAGAGAGACAAAGAGGGAGGACCCTAGCCTAGAACATGGCACAAGACGTTTTGTCCCCCGGCCCGGTCATTGGTCAAGGAAAAAGGAAGACTGACAAACCAGAATCTAGCCCTCCGGGAGAGATCTGGAGTAGCTCGGCCGTCTGGCCTGGACCACGCCGGCCGGTTCGACGAACCGTTGCTCTCTGCTAATCATCTCGACTGACCCCATGGTACGTGGTACCTAAGCTTCTAGGGACGGGTACTTAATTTGGTGGGTCGTAGTATTTGGTGGTACTCCTACGTTGTGGATGGCATCTGGGATCTGGCGACCTGATCCCTTGACCATACGTAGATGATGCATGCATGATCTATCTCACTATCTGCATTGTCTCGACGTGGGCGCGCACATGATTAGCAGGTTATCCTAACCCATCGCAACCAACGACCACGCGCCCGGGTGCACGGGGCACGGCGCGGCGTTCTACGTGCATGCGACGGCGCGGCACCGGCCGCACGATATGCCGGTCGGTGCGGATGCGCGCGTCTTGGCCTACTGGCATGGCGTGCATCGGGTGGGGTGGCGGACGGGGCCTCGGAGCGCGCGTCTGGCCGGCCAATGCCAACGCCGTCCACGGCATGCAGCGTCGTGCGCGCGCCCGCCGATCGAGCCACCGACCGCGTATTGAGTATCGAGCGAGCCCATTGATCGGCAGGTGATATACAGCTTTCTGCAGTTTGGTCTTTTGATGCTGGGACGATGCTTGCACGATGGCTAATCTAAGAGCAACTCCAACGCGTCGACCTAAATGGACGGTGCTTTTGTCTTTTTTTGTCTTCGGTCGGCCGTCCGCTCGGCATCCGCCTTGTTTGATATTTGGATCGGCAGTGCGTTCAACACGCCGACCCATATATGCCGGCGTGGCCGGCTAGTCGTCCTTTTTCAACAAATAGCACAAATTTTGCATTATTTCACACACAACTTTTGCATTATTTCACAAGCAAACATATAGTCCACAAGGCATAGTTTCAACCAAATAAATAGCATAGTTTTACAAGCCGAATAAAAATAAAATAGTCTCACATAGTTTTGCAAGCTGAATAAAAAAGATACATCTATTGGGTGCCAACATGAGCCCACATATGCTCAACCAAATCATTTTGCAGTGGCATGTGAGTTTCCTAGTCACGCATGTCATGATGAAATTGGGTGAACTATTCAAACGTTACCGCTCCTCCATGCTCAGGCACAACATTCTCACCCTAAAACTGAAACCATTGATCGTAGAGACGTTTCGGACGCTCATCTTCTACGATCATATTGTGCATGATCACACAAGCAGTCATCACCTCCCGCAGTTTTTTCGTGCTCCAAGTATTAGCAGGATACCGAACTATGCCCCATCGAGATTGCAAAACACCAAAGGCACGCTCGACGTCCTTCCTAACACTCTCTTGCTCTTGGGAAAATCTTTTCCTCTTCTCTCCGACAGGGTTGGAGATTGTCTTCATAATAGTGGTCCACTGAGGATAAATACCGTCACCCAGGTAGTATCCTTTGTCGTAGTTGTGGCCGCTGATGGTAACATTCACCGGTGGGCTGTTGCCTTCGGCAAGCCTAGCAAACACCGGCGAGTGCTGAAGTACGTTGATATCATTGTGTGATCCGGCCATGCCAAAGAAAGAGTGCCAGATCCAGAGATCTTGAGATGCCACTGCCTCAAGTATGACAGTGCATGCCCTGGCATGGCCCTTATACTGCCCTTGCCAAGCAGAAGGGCAGTTCTTCCACTCCCAGTGCATGCGGTCTATGCTGCCAAGCATCCCTGAGAAGTCCCTGCTGGCATTCATCGCCAACAAGTGGACTGTATCTTGAGGAGTCGGCTCTCTCAAGTATTCAGGGCCAAACACAACAATAACAACCTTGCAGAACTTGTACAGGGAGTCTAGGCATGTAAACTCGCTCATACAGGAGTCGGCTCTCTCAAGTATTCAAGTATTCATACTGTTACCCTGCCAAAACAAGTTGATGTTGCCACACCTCTATCCAAGGTTGACTGACCTTGCCGACCACAGTTGGAAAGTTTTCGTACACGTGCCCCTAGTAATGCCGTGGAGCCGAAGTTATCACAGTTGAACCCTTGAATCTATCTGAAGCATATGACACTAAATCTAGCAATTGTGCACGCACGATGAAAAATCCTAACATCGCCGTGCTATGAAGATGGTAGGAATCTACACTGGAGCTTCATCCAGACAGATAAAACACTAGGAGGATCGGAACCTTGAAGACGAAGTTGAAGACGAAGCGCCACCATCCACCCAAGTTCAAAATGATTGTTAGAGCATCTCTAACCCTTCCCTCAAACTTATTTAACTCCACAAAAGATTCGCTTTCAACGAGTTATACCCCAGCTAACATTTTCTCGATGCCTAGCTGTAAATCCTTGAAAATCCTCAAAAGTTTCCATCTGAGAGAAAATCTGAACAGCCCACCCATTTCTCCCTAAACCTCCTCTTTCCTCACTCACTCCAAGTAAATGGAGAGCCAATGCACCGCCCGATTCACCCCACAGCTGCTATAAATCCATCGGCACCCACCTCAGACACTAACCACAACCATCTCCCATGCATTTCCCAAAAATGATCGCTTGCCGATGCCCTAAATCTGTGTCACCACTCACCACCGCTTGATTCTTCCATGGCTCACAGTCTACACATGGCCGAGGTGGGTGTGGCCGCAAACGACATCGTGTGGTCGACTCCTTGAGGTCTGATGGCAGCAAAGCGAGCGAGGAGGCATAGCTCGCGTCGGTCATTGAGGAGTCACGGGAGGAGGCTGGCATGAGGGAAGATGACAAGGAGGAGCCCGACAATACGAGAGGGATAGGGAATGAACGAGGCAGCGATGCTGGTGAAATATGCATCTTATGGTGGGAGGAAGCGTGGAGGGAGTATGGTAGGGCACTCGCTAAGGAGGAGGAGGAGGAGCACTGAGCTGCGGAGGGGTAGCTCGTTGTGGAGTGGACCCACACCGAGCGATGTGGGAGCACCTCTCGCTTTCATGAGATCCATCGACGGTCCAAGCAAGGTAGTCGAGAACTTCTATGCGTTGGCCATGGAGGAGCAATAACGGGGGAGGAGTGCTCTTCGTCGAGCTTGCCGCCGATAACTCCAGTGATGCACTGGTGCCATGGCAGGGCACCCACAACGTTGAGGCTGAAGGAAATATGCCCTAGAGGCAATAATAAAGTTATTATTTATTTCCTTATTTCATGATAAATGTTTATTATTCATGCTAGAATTGTATTAACCGGATACATAATACATGTGTGAATACATAGACAAACAGAGTGTCACTAGTATGCCTCTACTTGACTAGCTCATTAACTAAAGATGGTTATGTTTCCTAACCATAGACATGAGTTGTCATTTGATTAACGGGATGACATCATTAGGAGAATGATGTGATTGACTTGACCCATTCCGTTAGCTTAGCACTCGATCGTTTAGTATGTTGCTATTGCTTTCTTCATGACTTATACATGTTCCTATGACTATGAAATTATGCAACTCCCGTTTACCGGAGGAACACTTTGTGTGCTACCAAACGTCACAACGTAACTGGGTGATTATAAAGGTGCTCTACAGGTGTCTCCAAAGGTACTTGTTGGGTTGGCGTATTTCGAGATTAGGATTTGTCACTCCGATTGTCGGAGAGGTATCTCTGGGCCCACTCGGTAATGCACATCACTATAAGCCTTGCAAGCATTGCAACTAATGAGTTAGTTGCGGGATGATGTATTACGGAACGAGTAAAGAGACTTGCCGGTAACGAGATTGAACTAGGTATTGAGATACCGACGATCGAATCTCGGGCAAGTAACATACCGATGACAAAGGGAACAACGTATGTTGTTATGCGGTCTGACCGATAAAAGATCTTCGTAGAATATGTTGGAGCCAATATGAGCATCCAGGTTCCGCTATTGATTATTGACCGGAGACATATCTCGGTCATGTCTACATAGTTCTCGAACCCGTAGGGTCCGCACGCTTAAAGTTCGATGACGATTTGTATTATGAGTTATGTGATTTGATGTACCGAAGGTAGTTCGGAGTCCAGGATGAGATCGGGGACATGACGAGGAGTCTCGAAATGGTCGAGACGTAAAGATTGATATATCGGACGACTATATTCGGACATCGGAAAGGTTCCGAGTGATTCAGGTATTTTCGGAGTACCGGGGAGTTACGGGAATTCACCGCGAGAAGTATTGGGCCTTATTGGGCCATACGGGAATAGAGGAGAGAGGCCAAAAGGAAGCAGGCGCGCGCCCCCCCTCTGGTCCGAATTGGACAAGGGGTGCAGCCCCTTTTTCCTTCTCCCTCTCCCCCTCTTTCCTTCTCTCCTACTCCGAAAAGGAAAGGGGAATCCTACTAGGACTTGGGAGTCCTAGTAGGACTCCCCACACTTGGCGCGCCCCCTCTAGGGCCGACCTCTCCCTTGCTCCTTTATATACGGGGGCAGGGGGCACCCCATAGACACAACAATTGATCTCTTGGATCTCTTAGCCGTGTGCGGTGCCCCCTCCATCATAATCCACCTCGATAATATCGTAGCGATGCTTAGGCGAAGCCCTGCATCGGTAGAACATCATCATCGTCACCACGCCGTCGTGCTGACGGAACTCTCCCTCAAAGCTCGGCTGGATCGCAGTTCGAGGGACGTCATCGAGTTGAACGTGTGCAGGACTCGGAGGTGCCGTGCGTTCGGTACTTGATCGGTCAGATCGTGAAGACGCACGACTACATCAACCGCGTTGTGCTAACGCTTCCGCTTTCGGTCTACGAGGGTACGTAGACAACACTCTCCCCTCATGTTGCTATGCATCACCATGATGTTGCGTGTGCGTAGGATTTTTTTTGAAATTACTACGTTCCCCAATAGAGGCGTCGGGCTTCTGCAAGGCGCTGGTGATCTACCTCTCCTCCGACGAGGACTAGCAAGTTTTATCTCGTTTTAGCTCTTAATCTGTGTTACTTATGTTGTAGTTAGTTTAATTGAAGTATTTTGATATTTAATATAGCAATGTTAGAATTAAGCACCAAATGATGTTAATGCGGCACTATTATGCATAATTAAGCACTACAATATATTAATGTGGCATTGTTTAGTCTAAATTGAGTGGATAGTTGCATTTGAAATTACTTGTTTGGGCACCTTTGTTTTTTTGTGGGGTGGGAATTTTGAGGAAAGGCCTAGGTCCACACTTTTTTCGACTCTTCATATTTTATGAGTTAAAGTTTGCGAAGATACTTAGGGTCTCTTTTATTCACATGATTCTCAGAATGCATAAATAAAGTGGCATGCCCTCTTCTATCCTACAGAATTGCAAAATTATGGGAATCTGGATGAAAGAGTGTTTGATAGCACATAAAAAAGCAAAAGGAATTCTACCAAATGAGTTGAGTTGACGGAAATTTTCTTTATGAAAAATGTAGTGCAAATGAATATTGTGGAAAAAAAAACCCAGTATTTCAATCATAGAAATCAAACGGCCATTGTAGAAAAAATTCCAAATGATCTAAATCCTTCAAAACCCGATGAAATTTCCTTGAATCAAATGAGCCTTAAGGGAGTTATAAAACAGGGAAAATGTTAGAGATGCCATTGGTGGTTTCGCATGCATAACTCAAAAATTCAGGATGGGAATGGGCCGGCCCTCTTCGACACGGTCATGGTCTCTGCCAACCACTCTGTTTTGTTCAAGGACATAGAGCGGGCCTAGTGGTTCAATACCGGGTGGCCTCATGTACCATTGGTCAACATGGTCCAATCAATTTTAATATTACATTGCACAAGAACAAGGAGCATTTACACCATTCAGTATGAGCGGTGAGCTATCTAAAAAAAGCATTTACATGAGAACATTTTTTTCAACTAGCATCTTTTAGCAATAGGAATTTTTAGTACGTGAAGATATTTAGAATTTATTTTATTGGAAGAAAAAAGGGCATATGCAAGTCCATTTCAGTTGTACGATGAATCGTTTACATCATAAGATATGCAACTCCTAAACAAAAGCAGTCTTGGGTCAATATTATGAAAACTTCATATAAGCACACTAGGATAACCACCTTGCAACCACATCTGCAAACTTCACATAATCTACTAATTTTGGGTCGGCCTGCCTGTCCCATTATTGGGCCGACGGTGACCGGCTCCGCTGACACAATTTTCTTGTTAAGCTAACCCAAAAGATCATTACCATTGAAATTATTAGCCAGACCAATGTCCCAATTAGTAACGTCGGCTCGTTCCCATCGTGATCGAAAATAATAGACCTGGAGTTGTAGTAAGGACGTTTTTCGTTGAAAAGAACTGTTTACGGCTCCACAGTTGTAATACTGGTGGATGATCCCAGTTCGGTTGTTGGGGCGACGCGAGCACGGCCGACACGGGCATTGATTCCCGTTCGTCCATATAAAGACCGAAGGGACGGACACAAGAAATGACTACACACGAGCGCATCGTTCTGCTTTGGCTCGCCTGACCTGGGACTTGATGAACAAGCGCGCAATCACATGATTCTTCCCAGGAAACAAACATCGGAGAGCAGGAGAGACGATGGTCTAGTTCAGGAGAGACGATGGTCTAGTTCAGGAGAGACGATGGTTTTGGATGGGCCGAGCAGACAACACACTGCTAGTGCTAGCCCATCCACCACATCGAGACCCATGATCAGAACAAAGCCTAAAGTGCATTGGGGAAGAAGAATGATCAGTAGTATTGTAGCGTGAATTAATATGAGACGGAGGTAGTACGAAGTTGCTAGCGAAAGACTTGACGGACTGACGGTACACGAGTAACACAGTATGCACCAACTTCATTTCATGTCGAAATCCATCATAATAAGACCCAGAGAAGCGTCGCCATTAACTGCATGCACTACACAATCGATGGAGGGTCCAAGGAGATTGTACACAGCCACAAACCACCAC
This sequence comes from Triticum aestivum, assembly GCF_018294505.1. Taxonomy (NCBI): domain Eukaryota; kingdom Viridiplantae; phylum Streptophyta; class Magnoliopsida; order Poales; family Poaceae; genus Triticum; species Triticum aestivum. Next base: position 615,212,101 of record NC_057799.1, on the reverse strand, counting down.
AAACCAGGGGCGGGAGGATGGAAGGATACCGTCGTATCATACCATACCACACCAGTACCACTATAGTTATTTAAAAAAAATATATTACCAGTACCACTATAGTTGACGTAGATCCTGGGCGGAGATCGCCGTCTCGCAAAAAAGGCAAACAGCCGATCAAGGAGGACGACATGATCCTGCGCGGTGGCGGTGCAGCCGTGCGGGCTCCCACGGGACAGCAACGGCAACGATGGATGAATGTCTCGTCCCGTCAATAGTTACTCCCCTCTGGCTCCACAGGTACATACTCATCGGGGTGCAGTACTTTGAAGCTAAGATACATACGATCCGTCCAGGATCTAGCGCCCCCGTGTATCCAACCCGATCCGTCGCATCCGTGCCGACCGCGACGGCCGAAAGCTCCCGCCGGCGCCGCGCAAGTGGTAGTCTCTCGGGAAGAAAATTCGACCGATCGGTACGTGAATGCGCGACGGCACCGGTGCATGCAGATGGGGCGGCGAGCCCGCAGCACTGTCGACGAAAGCGCGGCAGGTCGTGGATAGATGGATCACACTGGCTTAGCAGTGTTCATCAGTTGCGCCATTGACAATGTCTGACGGGCGCTGCCTAGCTGCCGCACGTACGGGTCTCTCTGCTCACCATTGAAGTAGCTCCTCTCTGCAGTCCGAGTCACTCGTGGTCTGGGAACAAGAAACGTCGGCCTCGCCCTACGGTATGAGATTTCCGTGCAGTACATCTGCCGTCAGGTACCGGTCCCTCCGGCCAGTGTTCGTGTGGCATGGCAACAGGTCCACGTATACGGTATACCTCGGTACATCTGGGCACTGCAGGCCTGCCCGTGTGGTCGACGTACTCCACACTGTGGTGACGAGTAACAGTCATGGATGGATCATGGGTGATCATACTAGAGAAATGGAATGGGATATTTGTTCTTTTTGAGAAACAAATGGGATGGGCTATGCTGAAGAGTTCAGCTTGGGGCGCGTGGGACAAAAAGATGGGGACATTTTCCTATTGCGCGATACGGCGAAAGATCTCAACTGTACCCTTTTGGGTTTTTTCAGAGAGACTCTCTGCCGTACTGTACACCAATGACGACAGTATATTATTCATTGTCCCAAGATACTCGTATACATGCCACAGTGACGGGTGCTAATTATAGATAGGAGTGCACTGTTACGCGCTGAATATATGCAAAAGTATTTTTATGAAAAGTGCAGCAACACGTACGCTACATGTATGAATACTGCACGCAAAAACACACTCCTATACAGCAGATACAAAGGTTAAGGCATGCACGGAGAACACTGTGGCGACACTTAGGTCAGCACTGCTCAGTCGACGTGCAAAGACAAAAACACGATGCTATCTGCTACGTACCATCCCGTCCCTTCAATCAGAAGATACTACGTCCATACTGTAGCGTAGCGTGTGGCTAATTAGCATGGGACAAGAGACGAACGATGGTAGCGACGGACGATGTGTCATTTGCTACACGGTCCACCCACCTGCGTGCAATTGCTTTTTTTAAGGGCCTATGCAAATCATGTACTCCCTTCGTATCACAACCAAGTGATGCTTTACACATTGACATTTCGCAAAAGAAAACATTGACATAGTATCTAGATATCTAAGAAGTTCATCTTCACTTTCTTATTTATCTTAACATGTAGCCAATTTATTTCATCACATATGCCACCATATAAATGCACATGCTCACGTATAACACCCAAAAAAATGCGCATGCAAGCCTCCACATCATCAAAGGCATGCAATCAATCAACTTTTAACTTTTTACCACATGCACGCCATCCATATCATCAAGTGTCAATGCAACCATTCAACTTTTCGCTTTCCACTTTCTACGGCATGCAAATCCTCCACATCATTAAAGAACATGAAAATCCTCCACATCATTAATTTTTATTTTTATTTTAAACAATAAGTAATTGAACTTGAATGTTGCAATACAATATAACATGCTTCCACCCCCCCCCCCCCATTTATCTTAGGTTAAATGTAGTGCGGTACTACTATTCTCGTACGATAATTTTGTTTTTTATAAGTTCATTGCTAAAAGAATATGTAGCAACACACAGGGCATTATCTAGTTTAATATGTAAATTTGACGACTAATTTATATTATCACACACATCTAAGAACCAGGGAAAACTATAAGATTCTACAACTGGACTTTTTTGATAAATCTATGAGCTGCATATGGTTTTCAAACCTCCAAGCAAAACAAGTTTTTCCAACAAAGAGTCAGATATTGATCTTGATCCAACCACTAAGAGTTAGATCTTGTTCATCCTGAAGAGCACGTCTGAGCATACTTGAAACCAATGTCTTCAACAAAGACACAAGCGTAACCACCACTTTACACTTCTTTTATTAGAAAAGGAGGATGACCCCCGGCCTCTGCATCTCGGAGATGCATGCAGCCACTTTACCTGGTGCGACCATCAAAGGTCGGGCTTAGGGTTTACAGGCCGGGGCTCGAGTTCCGGTGCTTGAAGAGCACCACCAAGCCAACACTACTAGAAAAATGCTATAGGTAGGACATTAGTAGTAGCGCGGGAAAAAAGCACGAGCTGCTGCTAATTAGCAGGAGCACTGGTCCGGGGCAGCGCTACAAGTAATGCTTTAGCAGTAGCGCTAGAAACAGAAAAAGCGCTACTACTAAGTGGGACACTGCTACCTCTTGAGCACTGCGTTGGTTTTCTCTTGAAGAGGAAAGGGTGATGCAACAAAGTAGCGTAAGTATTTCCCTCAGTTTTTGAGAACCAAGGTATCAATCCAGTAGGAGGCCACGCACGAGTCCCTCGCACCTACACAAACAAATAAATCCTCGCAACCAACACGATAAGGGGTTGTCAATCCCTTCACGGTCACTTACGAGAGTGAGATCTGATAGATATGATAGGATAATATTTTTGGTATTTTTATGATAAAGATGCAAAGTAAAAAAGAAGCAAAATAAAAGGCAACGGAAATAACAAAGTGTTGGAAGATTAATATGATGGAAAATAGACCCGGGGGCCATAGGTTTCACTAGTGGCTTCTCTCAAGAGCATAAGTACTTACGGTGGGTGAACAAATTACTGTTGAGCAATTGACATAATTGAGCATAGTTATGAGAATATCTAGGTATGATCATGTATATAGGCATCACGTCAGAGACAAGTGGACCGACTCCTGCCTGCATCTACTACTATTACTCCACACATCGACCGCTATCCAGCATGCATCTAGAGTATTAAGTTCATAAGAACAGAGTAACGCTTTAAGCAAGATGACATGATGTAGGGGGATAAACTCATGCAATATGATATAAACCCCATCTTGTTATCCTCGATGGCAACAATACAATACGTGCCTTGCTGCCCCTACTGTCACTGGGAAAGGACACCGCAAGATTGAACCCAAAGCTAAGCACTTCTCCCATTGCAAGAAAGATCAATCTAGTAGGCCAAACCAAACTAATAATTTGAAGAGACTTGCAAAGATAACCAATCATACATAAAAGAATTCAGAAGATTCAAATATTGTTCATACATAAACTTGATCATAAACCCACAATTCATCGGTCTCAACAAACACACCGCAAAAGAAGATTACATCGAATAGATCTCCACGAGAGAGGGGGAGAACATTGTATTGAGATCCAAAAAGAGAGAAGAAGCCATCTAGCTAATAACTATGGACCCGAAGGTCTGAGGTAAACTACTCACACATCATCGGAGAGGCTATGGTGTTGATGTAGAAGCCCTCCGTGACCGATGCCCCCTCTGGCGGAGCTCCGGAACAGGCCCCAGGATGGGATCTCACGGGTACAGAAGGTTGCGGCGGTGGAATTAGGTTTTTGGCTCCGTATCTGGTAGTTTGGGGGTACGTAGATATATATATAGGAGGAAGGAGTATGTCGGTGGAGCAACAGGGGGGTGGTGTAGGGGAACGTAGTAATTTCAAAAAAATATTCCTACGCACACGCAAGATCATGGTGATGCATAGCAACGAGAGGGGAGAGTGCTGTCCACATACCCTCGTAGACCGAAAGCGGAAGCGTTAACACAACGCGGTTGATGTAGTCGTACGTCTTCTCGATCCGACCGATCAAGTACCGAACGTACGGCACCTCCGAGTTCAGCACACGTTCAGCTCGATGACGTCCCTCGAACTCCGATCCAGCCGAGTGTTGAGGGAGAGTTTCATCAGCACGACGGCGTGGTGACAATGATGATGTTCTACCGATGCAGGGCTTCGCCTAAGCACTGCTACGATATTATCGAGGTGTAATATGGTGGAGGGGGGCACCGCACACGGCTAAGAGATCAATGATCAATTGTGTATCTAGAGGTGCCCCCC